>NW_026886731.1:0-7903 GCF_032173495.1 Musca vetustissima | reverse complement strand
TGGAACTATTTGAAAATATTCGTCATGGTTTGGCAAAACAAATTATTAAAACAACACAAAGGCCTAAGCGCCACTGTTTCAAATTCAATGCGCGTTTTTCAAAAAGAATTTAATTAATCCTTTGGAATACCTGCTGATATCGTTAGCTACTGGGGATTTAAAATATTTTGTAGGCCATTATCACACCAATAGGCGTGGATTTTTTTAAAGAATATTTTCAAAGGATACCAATAGGTATGGATTTTTTTAAGAATATTTTTAAAGGATACCAATAGGCGTGGATTTTTTTAAGAATATTTTCAAAGGACATCAATAGGCGTGGATTTTTTAAACAATATTTCCAAAGGACACCAATAGGCGTGGATTTTTTTTAAAGAATATTTTCAAAGGATACCAATAGGCGTGGATTTTTTTAAAGAATATTTTCAAAGGATACCAATAGGCGTGGATTTTTTTTTAAAGATATGTTTTTTAGCATACCAATATTCGTGGATTTTTTAAAGAATATTTTCAAAGGATACCAATAGGCGTGGATTTTTTTTAAAGAATATTTTCAAAGGATACCAATAGGCGTGGATTTTTTTAAAGAATATTTTCAAAGGATACCAATTAAGAATATTTTCAAAGGATACCAATAGGCGTGGATTTTTTTAAAGAATATTTTCAAAGAATACCAATAGGCGTGGATTTTTTTTAAAGAATATTTTCAAAGGATACCAATAGGCGTGGATTTTTTTTAAAGAATATTTTCAAAGGATACCAATAAAGAATATTTTCAAAGGATACCAATATGCGTGGATTTTTTTAAAGAATATTTTCAAAGGATACCAATAGGCGTGGATTTTTTTAAAGAATATTTTCAAAGG
The DNA here is from genome assembly GCF_032173495.1 of Musca vetustissima. NCBI lineage: Eukaryota > Metazoa > Arthropoda > Insecta > Diptera > Muscidae > Musca > Musca vetustissima. The sequence continues at coordinate 7,037 of NW_026886731.1, read as the reverse complement.
ATACCAATAGGCGTGGATTTCTTTAAAGAATATTTTCAAAGGATACCAATAGGCGTGGATTTATTAAAGAATATTTTCAAAGGATCCTAACCAGGCGTGAATTTATTAAAGAATATTTTCAAAGGATCCTAACCAGGCGTGGATTTATTAAAGAATATTTTCAAAGGATACCAATAAAGAATATTTTCAAAGGATACCAATAGGCGTGGATTTTTTAAAGAATATTTTCAAAGGATACCAATAAAGAATATTTTCAAAGGATACCAATAGGCGTGGATTTTTTAAAGAATATTTTCAAAGGATACCAATAAAGAATATTTTCAAAGGATACCAATAGGCGTGGATTTTTTAAAGAATATTTTCAAAGGACACCAATAGTCGGGGATTTTTTTAAAGAATATTTTCAAAGGACACCAATAGGCGGGGATTTTTTTTAAGAATATTTTCAAGCGATACCAATAGGCGTGGAATTTTTTAGGAATATTTTCAAAGGACACCAATAGGCGGGGATTTTTTTAAAGAATATTTTCAAAGGACACCAATAGGCGTGGATTGTTTTTAAACAATATTTCCAAAGGACACCAATAGGCGTGGATTTTTTTAAAGAATATTTTCAAAGAATACAAATAGCCGTGGATTTTTTAAAGAATATTTTCAAGGGACACCAATATGCGTGGTTTTTTTAAAGAATATTTTCAAAGGATACCAATAGGCGGGGATTTTTTTAAACAATATTTCCAAAAGACACCAATAGGCGTGGGTTTTTTTAAAGAATATTTCCAATGGATACCAATAGGCGGGGAGTTTTTTTAAAGAATATTTTCAAAGGATATCAATAGGCGCGGATTTTTTTGAAGAATATTTTCAAATGAATCAAAGGATACCAATAGGCGTCCTGAACATTATCCTCAATGTCTCTGTTTTGAAAAATTCTTGTTTTGACCTTATTGTTTGCACACGTTGTGTTAGCTACCAAGGTAGAGAAGAACACTATGTGAAAAAACACTTGTTCGATTTGTTTGTATGTGGTTTTTGCGTTAAACAGACACCGACCTCTAACAAGCCACTGAAACTGATAAACAAACTAACAAGCCCAATGAAAGGCGGCACCAAACAAAAGGAATGACTTAACTGAATGTTGTTGTTATTCGTTTATGAGCCTGCGAGTTGTGTAGGTGCCAAACAACAAAATGTGCCTAAGACATCATCGACAAAAAAAAAAACAAGTGTATTTTCAACTTTGGCTACCAACAACAAAACAATTGCCGCTACGAAAGGGGTATGAATTTCAGGAATTCATAAATACCAAATAATCGCGTGATTATCGCTCAATAAATGCCAGAGAACACGAACAAAAAATCAACAACTCAGTTTGATGTTGTATTTCTAATGATCCTAAATCCAAAAAGTGTTTTGGTTTATGATTCCTTCTTCAAATTCTTGGAATGAAACGTCACCTACCGTTCGTTTGGGTGCTGAGTTTTCCACAAAAAACACGTAAGCCTTAAACTCTTTGAATCGCTGGCAAAATACCGCTAATGCCACTGAGGCAATATCGCAAAACAAACCCGAATTTTGTAGAGTCACAATAACAAGGCGTTACATTTGATGTTGTCATATTATGGCATCATGTCTCAGACACACTGAGATGCAATGAAAAAAATATCTAAAATAAGATCAGCAATATTTTTTCTTCTTCTTCTTCTCAGTTTCACTTGAAATTCACAATTTTCATTTTTTTTCGTTTTCATAACCCGCTGATTGGGTTTCTGCTTTACTTTAAAATAAGCAATAAATATTAATCCTTCAGAGTCAAAGACGTGGCGAATAACAACACAAAAAGTGAAAACTATCTTTGTGATAAGTGACCATAAATTTTCGATTCGTTTTCATTAAGATCACTATCACGGCGACGCTTTATATTGCGAGATTGGAACGAAAGGCACACCATATCCATTGCCGCCATCACCTTGAAGGTGATATTATTTTATTTGTTTGTAATTATTTTCCACTCATTTGGCAGTGGAAAAATTCGTGTCTTTTGTATTCGTGTCTCACTCCCCTTTTTCTCCGTTGGTTTTGATTACTCTGCTTCATATTGATAAAGTAATAAATTTTCCCAGCCGCCGCTCTCTACCTTATCTCACAGTACAAAACTGTGGTTTGTTAAATTTTCGTTTGGTGTTACTGTTGTTGGCCATGGGCGTATCTTAGTTTAGCGGCAAATAACAACGCCCCAAATTTGATAATTAAATAAATGAAAAGAAAAGTAAAAGTAGTTTTTTTTTAGTTGACTTTTCAGAAATCATAGCAGGACATAATTTATTATTTAATTAGTAAAGACAACAGAAGGATTTTCCCCATGGCTTTGTTGATATAAAAATATTTGGAAATAATTAGAAAACAATTGAAATTTGTTTTCACAAAAACGCAAGGGCATGGGAACGTAAATAAAAAACAGTAAGGAATGTTCAAAAGTCGGACGGAGCCGACTATATGATACCCGTCACCACTTTGGATACATACAAGTGATGCTAATATATACAATATCCTGTAGATTGAACAGAATTATAATCCTTAGAGGACCACTGAAATGGAAGGGGGTGAAACTAAATCTGTGATCTACCATACCATTCTGAAATCTTTGAAGAATTGTATGTCAATCGGACGGGCCGACTATATGATACCCTTCACCACTTTGGGTACATACAAGAGATGCTAATATATACAATATCCTGTAGATATAACAGACATAGAATCTTTGGACCACCATTGAAATGGAATCGGGCGAAATTAAATGTGCTATCTAGATAGATATTTGAACATAGGCCGTTCGATGCACCATTTACATAAAATAGAACGAAAATATATATAAGACCTATATCAAAATCTGAACCCATTTCAACAAACCTTATCACACATCATTTTTTCTTCAATTGCATTCGCTATCCAAAATTTTGCTTAATGGGACAAATATTGGGAGTTTGGTGCATCATTCACAAAAAATCGGACGAAACTAAATATGGGAGCTATATCTAAATCTGAACCGATTCTAATAAAATTTCGCAGACATCAATCTCTGTGCAAACTTTTGTCTCAATCGGACAAAAATTGGGACTTTGGTGCATCATACACAAAAAATCGGACGAAACTATATATGGGTGCTATATCTAAATCTGAACCGATTTTTTTCAATCTGAACCGATTTTAACAAAACTTCGTAGACATCAGTCTGGACCTAAATCAGTATATATGGGTGCTATATCTAAATCTGAACCGATTTTTTTCAATCTGAACCGATTTTAACAAAACTTCGTGGACATCAGTCTGGACCTAAGTCAGTACTCTTTGCAAAATTTTGTCTCAATCGGACCAATATTGGCAAAATGATGCTCCAATTACTTAAAATCGGACGAAACTATATATGGGAGCTATATCTAAATCTGAACCGATTTTTTCCAATTTCAATAGGTTTCGTCCTTGGGCCGAATAAGTGAACTGTGCCAAATTTCAGCCCAATCGGATCATAAATGCGGCCTGTACTTTGCTCACAAAAATACATGGACGGACGGACAGAAGGGCATGCATAAATCGACTTAGAAAGTGATTCTATGCATATTCTCAAAAGGAACCATGTGTCTACCTCGTTTCCTTTTGCCTGTTACATACATATGTACCACAGTGTGGTGAAGGGTATAAAGTATGTGGTGCTATATATAAATGTGGACCTAATTGAGCAACAGTGGCATATACCGTTTGGTATGCTGCAGCATAGAGCGCTGTCCACAATTTTATCTTGTATATATGGAACAGACGTAGGCTCCTCGGTGCACCATTTACAAAAAATCGGACGAAACTATATGTGGGAGCTCTATCTAAATCTGAACCGATTTTCATAAAACGTCGTATACATGAATATGAATCTATACGCTGTGCAAAATTTTGTATTAATCGGACAATCCTTGGGAGTTTGGGGCACCATTTACCCAAAAATCGGTATAGGGGAGCAATATCCAAATCTAAACCGATTTTCATAAAACTTCGTACACATGAATGTGGACATATTTAAATACGCTCTGCAAAATGTCTCAATAGAAATAAATATTGATAGTTTGGAGCACAATTTACCAAAAATCGGAGCTATATCTAAATCTGAACCGATTTCAATAAAACTTCATAAATATCAAACATGACCTAATTTAGTAGGCTGTGCAAAATTTTGTCTCAATTGGACAAATATTGGGAGTTCGGCGCACCACTAGCATATAATCGGATAAACTATATATGGGAGAAATATATCTAAACTGAACCGATTTCGTCAAAACTTCACGTACATCAAACTGGATCTAATCTAGTACGCTGTGCTAAATTTTGTATCAATCCGAAAGATATATAGGGACTTTGGTGTACCATGTACATAAAATCGGACGAAAATGTATATAGGAGCTATATCTAAATCTGAACCAATCTTCACAAAACTTAGCACACATCACTGTAAACTTAATTCCGTACGATGTGCTAAATTTCGTGCAAATCGAAATATATATTGGGACTTTGGTACACCATTTACATTAAATCGGACGAAAATATATATGGAAGCTATATCTAAATCTGAACCGATTTTCACGAATTTTAGCACACATCACTCTAGACTTATACGGAATTAAGTCTAGAGTGATGTGTGCTAAATTTCGTACAAATCGAAATATATATAGGGACTTTGGTACACCATTTACATAAAATCGGACGAAAATATATATGGGAGCTATATCTAAATCTGAACCGATTTTCATGAAACTTTTCTTTACTTTAAATTTCGTGCAAATCGAAATATATATAGGGACTTTGGTACACCATTTCCATAAAATCGGACGAAAATATATATAGGAGTATATCGAAATCTGAACCGATTTTCACGAAACTTAGCACACATCACTCTAGACTTAATTCCGTACGCTGTGCTAAATTTTCGTGCAAATCTAAAGATATATAGGGACTTTAGTGCACCATTTACCTTAAATCGGACGAAAATATACATGGGAGCTATATCTAAATCTTAACCGATTTTCACGAAATTTAACACACATTTAGTACGCTATGCTAAATTTCGTGCAAATCGAAATATATATAGGGACTTTGGTACACCATTTACCTTAAATCGGACGAATATATATATATATATATATAGGAGCTATATCTAAATCTGAACCGAGTTTCACGAAACTTAACAGACATTATTCTGCACTTAGTTCAGTACGCTATGTTAAATTTTGTGCAATTTGAAAGATATATAGGGACTTTGGTGCACCATTTACATAACGAAACTATATATGGGAGCTATATCTAAATCTGAACCGATTTTCAGGAAACTTAACCAACATCATTCTATACCCTATTCATTACGCTGTGTCAAGTTTCGTGCAAATCGAAAGATATATAGGGACTTTGGTGCACCATTTACATAAAATCGGACGAAAACGTATATGGGAGCTATATATAAATCTGAAACGATTTTCTCCAATTTCAATAGGGTTCGTCCTTGGGCCAAATAAGTGACTTGTGCCAAATTTCATCCAAATCGGATTATAAATGCGACCTGTACTTTGTTTACAATTTAACACCAACAGACTGACCGACGGACGGACATGCATAAATCGACTTAGAAAGTGATTCTATGCATATTCTCAAAAGGAATCATGTGTCTATCTCGTTTCCTTTTGCCTGTTACGAACATATGCACAAAGACATAATACCCTGTATCGCAGTGTGGCGAAGGGTATAAAAACAAAACCTTAAAAAATTCTAGTCTTCGACAGTCCTTTAAACAATTTTAGGCTTTGATAATCCTTTAAAAAATCATAGACTTCGATACATCTTTGAAAAAAAATATTCTTTGAAAATCCACGCCTTTGGATCATTGAAAAATGTCTTAAAAAATCCACACCACTGATAGACCCTTGAAAAAATATTCTTTGAAAAATCCACGCCTTTGGTAGATCCTTGAAAAAATATTCTTAAAAACATCCACACCTCTGATAGACCCTTGAAAAAATATTCTTTGAAAAATCCACGCCTTTGGTAGATCCTCGAAAAAATATTCTTAAAAACATCCACACCTCGGATAGACCCTTGAAAAATTTTTTTTAAAAAATTCACACCTCTGAGAGACCCTTAACCAATTTTAGGCTTTGATAATCCTTTAAAAAATCATTGACTTCGATACATCTTTGGAAAATCCACGCCATTGGTAGATCCTTGAAAAAATTTTTCTTAAAAAAATCCACACCTCTGATAGACCCTTAAAAAAATTCTTTAAAAGATACACACCTCTGAGAGACCCTTGAGACCCACTATTTTTTAAAAAAATCCACGCCTCTGAGACCCCCTAAAAATCCACACCTATGAAAGACCCTTGAAAGACTATACTCTTAACAAACCGTTGAAAAATTCACGCCTCTTAAAGTCCCTATACAAATATTCCTTAAAAAATCCACTCCTCTGAGAGTCCTTTGAGATACCCTTGAAAAATATTGTTTAAAAAATCCACGCTTCTGAGATACCTTTGAAAAATATTCTTTAAAAAATCCACGCTTCTTAGATACCCTTGAAAAATATTCTTCCACGCTTCTGAGATACCCTTGAAAAATATTCTTTAAAAAATCCACGCTTCTGAAATTCTTTAAAAAATCCACGCTTCTGAAATTCTTTAAAAAATCCACGCTTCTGAAATTCTTTAAAAAATCCACGCTTCTGAAATTCTTTAAAAAATCCACGCCTCTGAGATACCTTTGAAAAATATTCTTTAAAAAATCCACGCCTCTGAGATACCTTTGAAAAATATTCTTTAAAAAATCCACGCCTCTGAGATACCTTTGAAAAATATTCTTTAAAAAATCCACGCCTCTGAGATACCTTTGAAAAATATTCTTTAAAAAATCCACGCCTCTGAGATAACCTTGAAAAATATTCTTTAAAAAATCCACGCCTCTGAGATAACCTTGAAAAATATTCTTTAAAAAATCCACGCCTCTGAGATA
>NW_026886730.1:0-8103 GCF_032173495.1 Musca vetustissima | reverse complement strand
TGGCATAGCGTACAGAATTGAGCCTAGAATGATGTCTGCCAAGTTTTCGTGAAAATCGGTACAGATTTTCGATATAGCTCCCATATATAGTTCCTTCTAAATGGTGCACCACATATATCTTGCGATTTGCACGAAATTTAGCATAATGTACTGAATTGAGTCTACAATGATGTCTGCCAAGTGTCGTGAAAATAGGTCATGATTTATATATAGCTCCCATATATAGTTTCGTCCGATTTCATGTAAATGGTGCACCAAAGTCCCTATATATCCATCGATTTGCACGAAATTCGGCATAACGTACTTAATTGAGTTTAGAATGATGTCTGCTAAGTTTCATGAAAATCGGTCCAGATTTAGATATAGCTCCCATATATAGTTTCGTCCGATTTCATGTAAATAGTGCACCAAAGTCCCTATATATCCTTCGATTTGCACAAAATTTGGCATAACGTACTTAATTGAGCCCAGAATGTCTGCCAAGTTTCGTGAATATCGGTCTAGATTTAGATATATCTCCCATATATAGTTTCGTCCGATTTCATGTAAATAGTGCCCCAAAGTCCCTATATATCTTTCGATGTGCACGAAATTTGGCATAGCGTACAGAATTGAGCCTAGAATGATGTCTGCCAAGTTTCGTGAAAATCGGTACAGATTTCGATATAGCTCCCATATATAGTTCCTTCGATTTCATATAAATGGTGCACCACATATATCTTGCGATTTGCACGAAATTTAGCATAATGTACTGAATTGAGTCTACAATGATGTCTGCCAAGTGTCGTGAAAATAGGTCATGATTTATATATAGCTCCCATATATAGTTTCGTCCGATTTCATGTAAATGGTGCACCAAAGTCCCTATATATCCATCGATTTGCACGAAATTCGGCATAACGTACTTAATTGAGTTTAGAATGATGTCTGCTAAGTTTCATGAAAATCGGTCCAGATTTAGATATAGCTCCCATATATAGTTTCGTCCGATTTCATGTAAATAGTGCACCAAAGTCCCTATATATCCTTCGATTTGCACAAAATTTGGTATAACGTACTGAATTGAGCCTAGAAAAAGGTCTGCCAAATTTCATGAAAATCGGTGCTGATTTAGATATAGCTCTCATATATAGTTTCGTCCGATTTCAGGTAAATGATGCACCAAAGTCCCTATATATCCTTCGATTTGCACGAAATTTGGCATAAGGTACTGAATTGAGTCTAGAATGATGTCTGCCATGTTTCGTGAAAATCGGTACAGATTTAGATATAGGTCCCATATATATTTCCTTCGATTTCATGTAAATGGTGCACCACATATATCTTGCGATTTGCACGAAATTTGGCATAACGTACTGAATTGAGTCTAGAATGATGCCTGCCAAGTGTCGTGAAAATAGGTCAAGATTTACATATAGCTCCGATATATAGTTTCGTCCGATTTCATGTAAATGGTGCACCAAAGTCCCTATATATCTTTCGATTTGCACAAAATTTGGCATAACGTACTGCATTGAACCTAGGGTGATGTCTGGCTTGTTTCGTTAAAATCTGTCCAGATTTAGATGTAGCTCCCTTTTATTATAGTTTGATTTTAAGTAATTGACGCACCAAGGAACCAATAGGAACAAAACGTTCTGAAATTAGTATAACCTAACCTGTGACAAGTTTGTTTGAAATCGCTTAATATTTGGATAGAGCTTTCATATAAATTTTCGCCCGATTTCAAGTAAATTGGGCATCAAACTCCTCATGATAGTCAGTTTGACATCAAGTTTTGCACAACGTACAAAATTGAGAATAGAATTATGTAGTTGCGTTTTCTAGAAGTACAGACATAGCCCAACGGATGACCTATTTATATTTGTTTGAAGTCGATTTACATACTTTATGGATAGATCTACGTAGATTCACATTTAGATAAATATCACATATTTTATTTCATCCAATTTCATGCTAATAGTCCTGTTTAATATACCCATAGTGGTGAAGGGTATCATATAGTCGGCCCGTCCGACTTTACTACTTTCCTTACTGGTTTTATTATATATAAGAATACCATTAAGTCCTTCTATGCATAATAGGCTGTGTTGGAAACGAGAAAAAACACATTTGAAGAGAGTAGTAAATAAATGAACCATCTGTCACATCAGATGAGGTTTTTTTCATTTTCTTTTCCAAATATAAACCAGTAAGGAAAGTAGTAAAGTCGGACGGGGCCGACTATATGATACCCTTCACCACTATGGGTATATTAAACAGGACTATTAGCATGTACTTGAATGAAATAAAACATGTGATATTTATCTAAATGTGAATCTACGTAGATCTATCCATAAACATGTTATTCGTTTGTTACAATGGGACAAAAGTATGTAAATCGTCTTCAAACAAATATAAATAGGTCGTCCGTTGGGCTATGTCTGTACTTCTAGAAAACGAAACTACATAATTCTATGCTCAATTTTGTACGTTGTGCAAAATTTGATGTCAAACTGACTAACATGAGGAGTTTGCGGCCCAATTTACTTGATATCGGGCCAAATATTAAGCGATTTCAAACAAACTTGTCACAGGATACGTTGTACTAATTTCAGAACGTTTTGTTCCTATTGGTTCCTTGGTGCGTCAAGTACTTAAAATCAATCTTTAATAAAAGGGAGCTATATCTAAATGTGGACCGATTTTCACGAAACAACGCAGACATCCTTCTAGGCTCAATTAAGTACGTTATGCCAAATTTCGTGCAAATCGAAAGATATATAGGGACTTTGGTGTACCATTTACATGAAATCGGGCGAAACTATATATGGGAGCTATATCTAAATCTGGACCGATTTCCACGAAACTTTACATACATCATTCTAGACCTAAATGAATAGGCTGTTCCAAATTTCGTGCGAATCAAAAGATATATAGGGACTTTGGGGCACCATTTACATGAAATCGGACGACACTATATATGGGAGCTATATCTAAATCTGGACCGATTTTCACGAAACTTTGCAGACATCATTCTAGACCTAAATGATTAGTTTGTACCAAATTTCGTGCAAATCGAATGATATATAGGGACTTTGGGGCACCATTTACATGAAATCGGACGAAACTATATATGGGAGCTATATCTAAATCTGAACCGATTTTCTCGAAACTTGGCAGAAATCGCTTCAGACTTAATTCAGTACGTTATGCCAAATTTCGTGCAAATCAAAAGATATATAGGGGTTTTGGGGCACCATTTACATGAAATCGGACGAACCTATATATGGGAGCTATATCTACATCTGGACCGATTTTCTCGAAACTTGGCAGAAATCACTCTAGGCTTAATTCAGTACGTTATGCCAAATTTCGTGCAAATCAAAAGATATATAGGGACTTTGGGGCACCATTTACCTGAAATCGGACGAAACTATATATGGGAGCTATATCTAAATCTGGACCGATTTTCACGAAACTTGGCAGACATCATTATAGACCTAAATGATTAGCCTGTACCAAATTTCGTGCAAATCGAAAGATATATAGGGACCGTTTACATTAAATCGGTTAAATATATATATGGGAGCTATATCTAAATCTGAACCGATTTTTCCCAATTTCAATAGGGTTCGTCCTTGGGCCGAATAAGTGACCTATGCCAAATTTCATCCAATTCGGATCATAAATGCGACCTGTACTTTGTTTACAATTTAACATGGACAGACAGACGGACAGACGGACAGACGGACAGACGGACGGACGGACGGACGGACATGCATAAATCGACTTAGAAAGTGTTTCTATGCATATTCTCAAAAGGAACCATGGGTCTATCTCGATTATTTTTGCCTGTTACAAACATATGCACAAAGACATAATACCCTGTACCACAGTGTGGTGAAGGGTATAATGAAGTTGACATTAGTTAGTTATATAAAATAAAGTGTTTTTCATTCTGTGTCGAAATGTAGTTTTTGTGTTTTTTGGTTTTTCGTTTGGTGTTTCTATGATGGAAATTAAATGACAGAAGAAGTTGGAACAAAGGACACTTTATTGTCAATGACATACCAAAACCAAAAAGGAAAGCTAAAAAGTCGGACGGGACCGACTATATGATACCCTTCACCACTATGGGTACATACAAGAGGCGCTATATACAGGGTTGCCCATATTCGACGGACCCATGTTTTTTAAAAAAAAAATCAAAGAAAAAATAAAAATTTGGCAGTTGGAAATGTTAATATTTTAATTTGTTCCAAGTAGATTTGTTTACATCAATTTTTGAATATGATATCTCTCAAATGGCCGCCTCTGGCGTTGATGACGTATTGTGCCCTTTTTGCTGCATTTTCCATCGTTTTTGCCAACATTTCGGCCGGAATAGCGGCTATTTCTTCACGAATGTTGTCCTTCAGCTCTTCTACGGTCCTTGGCTTGTTAACTTTGTCTTCAAATATCCCCACAAGAAGAAGTCAGTCGCCGTCAAATCGGGCGAACGCGGTGGCCAGTCCAAATCACCACTTTTCGACATCAAACTGCCCGAAAACAAATTCTTCAGAAAATCGATTGTTATGCGACTTGTGTGCGGTGGAGCGCCGTCTTGTTGAAACCTGAACTGCCTCATACGCTTTCGACGAATAATTGGCATCACAAAATTGGCCATCATGTCGCGGTAACGCTCCTGATTGATGGTAACAGCATGGCCATTTTCATTTTGGAAGAAAAACGGCCCAATGACCGTTTTCGCACTAACGCCGCACCAAACTGTGACTTTTTCGTCATGAATAGGCAGTTCTTGAATCTCCTGAGGATTTCCAGTGGCGTAAAAACGGCAATTATGCTTATTTACGGTCCCATTCAATGTGAAATGGGCTTCATCGGACATGATAATTTTCTTCCAAAACTGCTCGTCATCTTCGGCCATTTCGATGACCCTTTGGCAACATTCTTTGCGTCAATTGAATTTTGTACGGGAACAAATGCTAATCAATGCGAATAATTCGTTGTAAAGTGGACCGACCCATACCCAACTTCTGAGAACGGCGTTTTTGGGATGTTCTTGGGGACCTCTCAACACTGGCTCGTATGGCAGCGATATTCTCGGTCGATCGTCTTGGTCGATTTTTATATGGCCTCTTCGGATTAGAAAGAGCCCCACCAATCGAAAAATTTTCGTATAAACGCTTAATGGTGTTCTTAGAAGGCGCACTCCTCAAATTTTTTAATGTTTTAAAAGCACGTTGAGTTTTCACGATTGACTTCTTCTGTTGAATGTAAATTTCAACTAATTCAGAGCGCTCACGTGGCGTGTATTGGTTCATGGTAAAAATCTGCTTGGATTGACGCTTCAAACGCGGTATGTCATTAAGCGATGTGATCTCTGTCAAAAGTTATGGCGTTGCCAGATGGATCCGTCGAATATGGGCAACCCTGTAGATAGAACAGACTTAATTCAGAACATTTTAGCAAATTTCGAGCCAATCGGAAAATTTAAAGGGGCATTGGTGCACCATTTACAATAAATCGAACGAAAATATAAATGGGAGCAAGACTCTAACAATCTAAAAATTTTTAAGGGCTTCGGACATTTACATAAAATCGTACGAAAATGTATACGCGAGCTATATCTAAATCTGAAACGATTTTCACGAAATTTAACACACATCATCCTAGACTTAATTTACATAAAATCGGACAACAATATATATAGGAGCTATATCCAAATTTCGTGAATATTTAGGGACTTTGGTGCACCATTTACATAAATTCGGACGAACATATATATGGGAGCTAGATCTAAATCTGAGCCGATTTTTACGAAATTTAACGCACATCTTTCTAGACTTAATGGTGCACCAAAGTGTTCCTATATCATTCCATTTGCACGAAATTTGGCACAGCGTAATTAATTAGGCCTAGAATGAGCTAAATGGTGTACCAAAGATCCTATATATCTCTCGATTAGCACGAAATTTGGCACGGCGTACCAAATTAAGTCTAAAATGATGTGTGTAAAATTTCTTGAAAATCGGTTCTGATTTAGTTATAGCTCCAATCTATATTTTCGTCCGATTTTATGTAAATGGTGTACCAAAGTTCCTATATATCTTCCGATTTGCACGAAATTTGGCATAGCGTACTGAATTGAGGCTAGAATGATGTGTAAAATTTCTTGAAATCGGTTCAGATTTAGATATATTTATGTTCGACCGATTTAATGTAAATGGTTCAACAAAGTCCCTATATATCTTTCAATTCCCACGAAATGTGGCATAGCGCACTGACTTAAGTCTAGAATGATGTGTATAAATTTTCTTGAAAATCGGTACAGATTTCGATATAGCTTCCATATATATTTTCGACCGATTTAATATAAATGGTGTACCAAAGTCCCTATATATATTTCGATTTTCACGAAATTTGGCAAAGCGTCCTGACTTGAGTCTAAATCTCTCGATTTGCACGAGATTTGGCACAGCGTGATGAATTATGTCTAGAATGATGCGTGTTAAGTTTCCTGCAGATCGGTTAAGATTAAGATATAGCTTCCATGTATATATTCGTACGATTTAATGTAAGTGGTGCACCAAAGTTCCTTAATTATGTCTAGAATGATGTGTGTTAAGTTTCGTGAAAGTCGGTTCGGATTTAAATATAGCTTCTATATCTGGTCAAATGAAAAATTTTGTATCGGTGGCAGAATGACATGTTTGTGGATCCAATTTTATTTTACTGGTCCTTTAAAATTCGACGTCTGTTAGTATTCATCTTTTGAATATACCCAAAGTGGCCCCTTCCAACTTTAATATTTTCCTTACAGGTTTTAGACTTGGGAACAAGTAAAATCGCTGGGAGCTAAATCAGGAGGTGGTCAAGCAACTCGTACTTAATTTTGTTGACTTTAGTCATTGTTAAAACACTTTTAATGCGCTGGCGTGTTGTCTTGATGAAAAATAATCTTTTTTGTAAGCCAGGACGTTTTTTCGAATTTGTACATTTAATTAATCCAAAAGGTTTCAATAGTACTCTGCATTTATTGTTTATCCATTTGCATATAGTCAATCAATAAAATATCTTTGAAGTCTCGACATGGAGAATTTTGAATGCACATCACGTGGTGGAGGATATACGAAGTTCGGCCGGGGTGAACTTAATGACGTTTTTCTTGCTATAAATAATTACTTATTTTATCTTCTTTTGAAGACCACCACAATTGCTGACTGTAGCAGCAGCAACTATTATTGCTGCAATCAGTTTGCCATATGCATATCTTAATACTCTTTAAGAGGACGTTAACAAGCAGTATTCCTACTTTCTTGGCAATATTTTATGTTCTGTTTTTTTTTTTTTCTTTTCCTTACAAGAATAAGTTTTTGGTTTTGTTCGCATCTTACGTTTCATGATTTATAGTTTTAATTTTATGAAAACACCGACACTGAATTGAGTTCATTTCTCTCGGTTGCATCACCGCTGCCAAGGGTAACCAATCGGCGGAGATAAAGAGAGAATGTTCAAGTACGGCGTAAATAAGTGAAGAGCAATATAATGCGAATATTCTCAACAAATGCGAAAACATTATCGTAGTGATGGTATTTTGTAAGACATAAGTATGGGGATTTATTGTTGGGAAGTTGCACAATTTTCATAAATTCAAAGGATTTTGGTCGGAAGCAATTTGTACATAGCAACATGGTAGATTTTTCTAATGAAATACATATTGTGTTCTTTATGCTTTTATTCTTTATTACTAAATAAATATATGTATTTAATTGCAAATTTTTTTTAATTTTCTAAGACCCACTGAATTGCAGCCGCTTCGTATAGAATCGATTCCTAAAATGTTAAAATTTAATCTTCATAATATGGAGATTGAACGAAAATTGTTTGGAAAAACGAAATAATTGATTTGAAAGCTTTGCCAAAAGATTTACAGGAGTCTTTGTACCCATTAAGAACGAAAATACCTAATAAGACAAACCTTAGTTGGAGCTATGACAAAATACTAAACTATATCGACCCATTTATACTTTATACCAATTAAAATATTCGTGTATGGTCTTAAAAATTATTGGCGTGTAGAAATATATTTCTAACCCAGTAAAGACACTTCAATAGTTA
>NW_026886729.1:0-8089 GCF_032173495.1 Musca vetustissima | reverse complement strand
GAGGTGAATTAAGTTACACAGATCAAGTACATTTTGGCTGTACATACTACATTACATGAATTTTGTAAACGGGAAGGACGAAAGTCATGCACCACACTTTGGGGTTATATGCCAGAGATACTCCTAGGATTTAGTTTATAATATACAGTGATGGCAAAAAGAATAGAAAAAAACTTAAAATGGTGGTTTGAACGCATTTTTGTCGGAATACAAATACGGATAATTAGCACACAAATTAAAATATATATTTAAGAAAATTGTACCTCCATTTCCAGTTTCTCTAAGAGAATTGTTTTCTTCGGCGGGTTTAGTGGTAAAGGTGACAGTTTCATATGGAAAAAAATAATAGAAATAACATATGATATATAAATAATGCCCTGTATTGTACTATAACAATAACATTAATGATAGGTACCATAAATATAATTTTCACTTTGGACTTCATAGAATGATTTTTATACCCTTCACCACATTGTGGTACAGTGTGCATATGTTTGTAACAGCAAAAGGAATCGATGTAGACCCATGGTTCCTTTTGAGAATATGCATAGAATCACTTTTAGAGTTGATTAACGCATGCCCGTCCGTCCGTCTGTCCATGTTAAACTGAAAACAAAGTACAGGTCGCATTTATGATTCGAATTGGATGAAATTCGCCATAGCTCATTTATTTATTGGCACACCAAACTCCCAATATTTGTTCGATTGGGACAAAATTTTGCATCGAGTACTGAATTAGGCACAGATATAGTTTCCTCCGATTTTTGTGAATGATACGCCAAACTCCCAATATTTTTTTATCCGATTGAACAAAATTTTGCATAGCGAATGCAATTGAGGAAAAAATGATGTGTGATAAGGATTGTTGGAATCGGTTCAGATTTCATATAGGTCTCATATATACTTTCGTTCGCTTTTATGCAAATGTCACACCAATGAATCCAAGTATGCCCATTTGACATGAAATTTCTCATTGATTTGGGAATGGTATGTGTATGGGGTTTTTTCAATTGTTTCAAATATCTATCCACATAGCACATTTAATTTCGACTGATTACATCTCAATGGTACTCCAAAGATTCTATGTCTGTTCTATCTACATTGTAGATATTAATATCTACCAGTGCGAGGTGCATCTTTATTGCACATAATTGGCTTTTACAGTATCGGAACCATAAGCGCCATTCACAATTTTAGCCGTTTGTCTTGCATTTTGTCAAAGAAGAACTGTAAAATGTACAGAATTTTATCTTTGTTCACTTTCAATTTAAACGCCCTGTAACTCACTACTGAATGCACCAAACAAAAAAACAGCACAATAATTTTTTACTGCGAAATGTTTTGATCGATACTTTACGGAAAATCTTCCGAAAAAATAATGGATTTCTTTTTCCCCAACCTAATATAAAGCCTTTTTATCATGAACTTTGGAGTTACCAGAAAAAAAATTCATCACGCCATAACTCATAACCTTCATCTATTCCTAGAGATGGACAGTGGGTAAATGCCCGGTAAATTGGGTAAGTGATGGTAATGTAGTATACCCATTAGGGGTACCTTTGTATGGGGTTACCAGAAAACATGGACCTACATCGATAAATTTTTGCATGGATATTTAGTACCAAATTACAGCCTATTTGGTCGTAAAATTGTTCGTACCATTTTAATCGTACAATGTGCGTAATATACAGAAAATACCTTAAATCGGGAGGTACGGTTATATGGGGGATATAACAAAATATGTGAGTCAAATTTTGCCGGGATATGTCAAGAGGTTTCTCAGTTAATGAGTTTATACCCAATTTTTGGGTAAATATTCGGGTATTTACCCACGTCTTTAAAGTATCGTAAAACTATCCATTCTAAATCGATTTGATAACAGAAACCCAGAAATAGGGTGTTTTAAGAACAAGAAAAATTTAATATTATTAAGAAGCTTGATTAGAATTAGAAAAATATTGGTTCATTTTACCCCTCTTATCATTCAGAATTGTGACTCTTTCTTTTCTTGAAATTTACAAATATGCCATATGACTAAAAGAAGGAAGTCCTAGAACTAAATATAGGACGTCTTATTAATTACACATGCTATTAATCTTGAGCCACTGTCATATGGTGCTTCGGCCTCCATAAAGGTGTGTCAGTTTTACCTGGTTCATTAATCTATTCAGACGTCTACATTCGAATCACGTTCTTACGTGTGTCACATCATTAAAATTGTACGTTTTTATGTTTACATTTATTTTTTTGTTGTTGTTGTTTTACGTAAGCTCAATATCGCCAATGTGTTAAGGACGATGAAGAGTCCTTAAAAAAATTAATGCGAGTGCTGTTTCATTAATGTGTTAACTCACACATATGTAGATGGTAATAAAAAATTGGTATTTTTTGTTTGTGGCTTGTGTGTGTATTAGATGTGGTAATTAAATGTAATGTAAAAAGGATGCAAAGAAAAATCCAGAAAGGAAAGTAGTAAAGTCGGACTGGTCCTAATATATGACCACTTCACCACTTTGGGTTTATTCTACATAGCCTCCTAACAGACGTCGCCTTTTCGAAAGAACATTGACAGGAAATTAAACGAAATATATATAAGAACTTTGGTGCACAATTTCTATTAAATCGAACGAAAATATATATGGGAGCTATATCTAAATCTGAATCGATTTTCATGGAACTTAACACACATCTTTCCTGACTTAATTCAATATGATGTGCCAAATTTCGTACATTAGGGTCTTTCGAAAGATAATTAGGGTCTTTGGCGCACCATTTACCTTAAATCGGAGGAAACTATATTTGGGAGCTATATCTAAATGTGAACCGAGATTCACGAAACTTAACACACATCATTATTTACTTAATTTAGTGCTCTACACCAAATTTCGTGCAAATCGAAAGACATATAGGGATTTTGGTGCACCATTTACCTTAAATCGGACGAAAATATATATCAGAGCTATATCTAAATCTGAACAGATTTCCACGAAACTTAGCACACATCATTCTAGACTTAATTTAGAACGCTATGCCAAATTTCGTTCATATCGAAAGATATATAGGGACTTTGGTGCACAATTCACATTAAATCGGACGAAAACATATATGGGAGCTATATCTAAATCTCAACCGATTATCACGAAACTCCACGTACGTCATTCTTCAATTTCATTATCATTTATATTTTATTTTCCCCTTTTGTCGTTTTGGAAATATATAACCACCCACCTTAATATACTTTGGTTAGGCGGTTTTTTGTTGTTTGAATTAACATGTCAACTTTTTTATATCTGCATCAATACTACTGACATTGCGTGGAAACCCCTCATTATGGGTGTGAACTTATGAGGGTCAATGAAAAATTATTGTAGGCGATTTATTAACTATTTTTTAATGTTTTAACATTATTCACATACAAGTTGAGACTTGCCGCATATTCCGTATGTAGGCACATGTAATTGTATTGGAAAACATCAAAGTCAGACGAGGCCGACATATAAAAGAGGTGCTATAGAAATCGTATAGTAACCCATTATGCAATAAAATTGAGTTCCCGGTTAGGGAGAAGTATATTATATTAAGAAACCAGAAGGATAATTTCGATATAGGTTAAGGTTTTTGAGTTATCTCGTGCTGAAGAAAAATATGTATCTATTTGTTTGCGGCTATTGCAGGTTATTTTTCAGATGACGTGTCTTCAGTCAAATCGAATGAGGAATATGTTTTTAAAACATATCGATCTTCTATATCGAGTCCGTTTTCGTTCTTATTTCTTATTTTTTACATCTAATGTTAAGTTGGGCCCGGTCAAACTTTTTATACCCCCCCATCACACAAAACGGTGCATATTTGGTCCAAATCGAACATTTCAAAGCATGTCCTATAGTTCATATGCAAATAAAGGATTTATTTTTCTCCAACATATTCCAGGGTAAGACAGAGTAGCAGTTGAATTCTTGTCGGCGAAGATGGTGCAAATATCGCTAAATATTGTCCACGTACTGAATAGTGTTTCGTGGTAGTTGTGTAGGGTATCGTATGGTCGGCCGCGTCCAAATGTACTGCTCTGAGTCATTTTTATACCCTCAACATAAGGTGTAGTGTATATTAACACTAGAACGCCGAAGGCAGTCATTTTGACCGCTTTCCAATTTCAAGTAAAAAAGTAACTGTGCATTTAATGACACTTTTATTTTAAATTTGGTGATTTTTTTATAATAAACGTAATTCTATGAGATACAAAAAGTCACCAAATTTAAAAAAAGTATCATTAAATGCACAGTTGCTATATATATATATATATATATATATATATATATATATATCTTGATCAGGATAAAATTCTATGTCGATTTAAGGGAACCCTCCCATTCTCGATTTTAATTTTTCAAGATTTTCAATGGGATGGTAAATGAATACAAATGCTTGTTAAGGTTTGTAACTTTGCACATATATAATTGAAGATTTAAAAGAGAAGAAAAATAATTTACAAAAAATTTTTGTTATTGTTTTATTGTTGTTTTTTGTAATTAAAGAAAAGTCCTTATTTTTGATGGCGGGCATGATAACTCCTCACTGGAACATCGGAATCCGAAAATTCCAACGGTGTTAGAAAGAGTACATGTCTGGCTCTCGTATGAACTTGGATTATTGACTTCGCTCTAAAATTAACAAAATGGTGGACCTTTGAAAAAATATTTTTGGAAAATCGCCGATTTTTTACCAAAAACCAAGTTAAAAAATAAGGAAGATCTTCACCGATTGGCTTTATCCTAGTTCATACGAGAGCTATACACTCCCAGAGAAACGTTGCAAAATTTGGAACCGATTGGATTGTTAGTTTTTGAGTTATCGTGCCCGCCATTCGCAAAAAAATGTTTAGAGAAAAACGCGTTTTAAGTTTGAGAAGCCCTTCAGCCGTCACTTGATGCTGACACAATAAATCGGCTATATCCTCAAGAGTTCTTGAGATTTACAGTTGAAATTTTGTAGAGACATTCGTTAATCAGTGTAGATTCGAATTATATCAACAAAAATTTTGACCCCGAGAATGGGAGGGGTCCCCTTAAGCCAGACGACAAACATTGCTAGTACTACTAGGATTGTTTGGTATTGCAAATGGGATATACCGTTCTAGGTTTTGGTGTAGTTCCCATATAATGATACCCCCGATATTCGGTATTTTGGTGATTTTGGAAACGTTTTCCAACCGAATTGACTGTAATTTAGTATTTTAAATTATCATTTTATAGCACATGTCCGTACCATAATATGGATCCCAGTTTCACTGTATTTCCCATATAAAGGTCTTGTACACTTTTTTCCAAAGCATTGGCTGTAATTTGGTTCACATTGAATAACACATATCCGCACCAAAAATATTAATAATTACTAGAGATGAGCAGTGGATTAATACCCAAAGTGTAAATACCCAATAAATTGGGTAAATACCCATTTGTGGGTATTTATTTTGGGTATTTACTATATTGAATCGGTAATAGAACGTGTCACACACTATTTCCGGATTTCTGTTATCAAATCGACTTAAGGTGGATAGTTTTATAATACTTTAAAGCCGTGGGTCTATACCCGAGTATTAACCCAAAAAATTAGGTATAAACTAATTAACTGGCAAACCACTAGACATAGGCGGTGGTTTGCCAGTTTGCCATATTCAAAGCGAATATTCGCGTGGAAGTGTCCAAGTTTAGATATAGCCCTCATATAACCGTACCTCCCGATTTAAGGTATTTTTGGTCTATTAAACACATTTTACTATCAAATTGGCTATAATTTGGCACAGAATGTTCTCTATGAGTACCAAATGTGAATGGACATTTATGTAGGTCCACGTTTTCTGGTAGCCTCCATAAAAACGTACCTCTATTTTGAATATTTACCCCTAAATTGGGTATAAGCTCATTAATTGGCGAGCCCCTTAACATAGACAGCCAACATTTGGCTCAGATGGTTTTAATGTCAATGCGAATATTGGTAAGGAAAATCTGGGTCAAAGTTTTGATATAGCCTCTATATAGCCGTACCTCCCGATTTAAGGTAATTTTTGTCTATTAGACACATTTTATAAACAAAGTGGTGATATTATGGCATAGTGAGGTCTGATTTCGCATAAAATATTTTTGCAGACCCATGTAACGGTCCACGATTTCGGGTATTTACCCAAAAACTACCGAACCACTTGACTAACAAATTCTCCTCCACAAATAATCTAAAAAAAAGTGTGTGAATAAATATTGTGTTCGCCTTATACACATAGTAAAATTTATAATCCACTTTCAAAAATCGAACATAAAACACTTAGTTATTGTTCCCAACAATTGTAAATGTAAAAGACTTCTTAACAATTTATGACCAAAAAAGATTGATGTTCTAAAAAATCCCCACACCTAGACCCCAATATTCTCAAAAACACAAATGTCAATTGATTAACTTTTATGCAACAAAAAAAACAACTTCCTGTAGCTATTTACTACAACATTACAGATTTAATAGAACAATGTAAAATCAAGTATCTATCATTTGGTCTTGAATCTTGATTGTAGAACATTTGAATGCATGCAACACAGTCAACAGCAGCAGCAGTAGCATCAACAGCACTTCGAAAGTCAAAGCACTGTCACACAGTCACTCCAAGTGATGCATGTACGTGAGCGTGTGTTGGTAATATGCCCTCATAAACACTCACTTAAATAAGTTTATCACCCAAAACAGTCTCCTTGTGAACTCTATTGTCAAAAGATCCTGCTAGTTGTCGTTGACAAAGAAACGGTCTGATATGAGATGCCAAATAAAACAAAGCAACGACAAAAACTCTCTGGAACACACAAACCCACACACTGATGCACACAACAACAATCTATGAATATATCCTGCTGACAAACAGATATCCTTTGAATGATTGTCATTCATACCACCATCAGGAATAGGCTACTTTGCTTTCAAAGTATATCCTGTTTGCATGTGTTTGTGCAAGAAAACTTATGGTGAGTAAGTGGTGTGCTATGCGTTTTGTTGTTGGTGTTGTTTTAAAAGTTCTGCTGTCTTTTTGTCTTTGTGTGTGAATAGGTATATTGTATGTTTAACAAACACCAGCATTTTAGAGAAGTTTTGAATGTTTGCAACATTCATTCATTCAGTCATTGGTGGCGGGGGACCAACAACACTAAACCATCTATCTGTGCATCTATTGGGAAATACTAACTCTGCTTCTTCTTCTTTCTGCTTCAGACCAGCATTGATGGGTAAATGCATTGTCCATTAGAATGTTTGTTGGTGTTGATTTCCAAGCCAACCTCAACTCATGTAGTCATATTTTTAGACAAAGATAAGGCAAAACTTTCAGCTTGAAGTTTTTCTTGGTGGCAGGAACAAAACAGGACTACAATACAGTTCATAACTATTAACAATTACAAACTTGAGAGAACAAAAACATAACTGAAAAAAAAAACAATAACAACAACAACTCTTCACAACTTCCTCGTTTATCATTTAATAACAATAGGTGTAGTGGCTGCATAAGAGGTAACAGTTCAAGCACTAAATATACAAAAAGTCTTAAATATACGATACGAATAAACTTTAGATAGTTCATATAAGCCTTCTGAGAATGAAGGTTTGCTGCAGGAGCAGCTGATAACAATCAGACAGTTATTATTTATATAGAATCTTAATCTTTTATACACACTATTATTTTCAAAGAATTACACTGTGACAAAATGCACCGCGTGGTCTGGGTGTGGATGGTAATTCTTAATGTCATGAAGACGAAGTTTTCGGATCAAGGATCGGCTAAAGTGGAAAATGACGATGACAACATGTTATTATCGATTTTTTGTCTTTGTGAACCCTATCTGAAATCTAATGAGCAAAATATTTGGAAAATGTTTGTACATCAAAAAATCGCATATTGTAATTTTTATACAGTACATAAATGAGGACGACAAGGACATACTTTTGACAAATTTTTTATATCGATTTAGCCATGCCTGTCCGTTAAAATCACTTCGATACTGAATTGGATGCGTTCCGTTATTGTGAGTTCTCATTTGACAGCAAGCCTTGCGTACAA
>NW_026886728.1:0-79142 GCF_032173495.1 Musca vetustissima | reverse complement strand
TTTAAAGACCAATTTTTCTAGGGCCATTCATACAAGGCGTGGATTTTTTAAAGACCAATTTTTCTAGGGCCATTCATACAAGGCGTGGATTTTTTAAAGACCAATTTTTCTAGGGCCATTCATACAAGGCGTGGATTTTTTAAAGACCAATTTTTCTAGGGCCATTCATACAAGGCGTGGATTTTTTAAAGACCAATTTTTCTATTTTTTTTAAAGACCAATTTTTCTAGGGCCATTCATACAAGGCGTGGATTTTTTAAAGACCAATTTTTCTAGGGCCATTCATACAAGGCGTGGATTTTTTAAAGACCAATTTTTCTAGGGCCATTCATACAAGGCGTGGATTTTTTAAAGACCAATTTTTCTAGGGCCATTCATACAAGGCGTGGATTTTTTAAAGACCAATTTTTCTAGGGCCATTCATACAAGGCGTGGATTTTTTAAAGACCAATTTTTCTAGGGCCATTCATACAAGGCGTGGATTTTTTAAAGACCAATTTTTCTAGGGCCATTCATACAAGGCGTGGATTTTTTAAAGACCAATTTTTCTAGGGCCATTCATACAAGGCGTGGATTTTTTAAAGACCAATTTTTCTAGGGCCATTCATACGTGGAGGTTTTAAAGACCAATTTTTCTAGGGCCATTCATACAAGGCGTGGATTTTTTAAAGACCAATTTTTCTAGGGCCATTCATACAAGGCGTGGATTTTTTAAAGACCAATTTTTCTAGGGCCATTCATACAAGGCGTGGATTTTTTAAAGACCAATTTTTCTAGGGCCATTCATACAAGGCGTGGATTTTTTAAAGACCAATTTTTCTAGGGCCATTCATACAAGGCGTGGATTTTTTAAAGACTAATTTTTCAAGGGCCATACAAGGCGTGGATTTTTTAAAGACTAATTTTTCAAGGGCCATACAAGGCGTGGATTTTTTAAAGACTAATTTTTCAAGGGCCATACAAGGCGTGGATTTTTTAAAGACTAATTTTTCAAGGGCCATACAAGGCGTGGATTTTTTAAAGACTAATTTTTCAAGGGCCATACAAGGCGTGGATTTTTTTTTTTTCAAGGGCCATACAAGGCGTGGATTTTTTAAAGACTAATTTTTCAAGGGCCATACAAGGCGTGGATTTTTTAAAGACTAATTTTTCAAGGGCCATACAAGGCGTGGATTTTTTAAAGACTAATTTTTCAAGGGCCATACAAGGCGTGGATTTTTTAAAGACTAATTTTTCAAGGGCCATACAAGGCGTGGATTTTTTAAAGACTAATTTTTCAAGGGCCATACAAGGCGTGGATTTTTTAAAGACTAATTTTTCAAGGGCCATACAAGGCGTGGATTTTTTAAAGACTAATTTTTCAAGGGCCATACAAGGCGTGGATTTTTTAAAGACTAATTTTTCAAGGGCCATACAAGGCGTGGATTTTTTAAAGACTAATTTTTCAAGGGCCATCCATACAAGGCGTGGATTTTTTAAAGACTAATTTTTCAAGGGCCATCCATACAAGGCGTGGATTTTTTAAAGACTAATTTTTCAAGTGGATTTTTTAATATTTTTCAGAACCTAAAATCCAAATAAATAATTTTCTAAAATAAACAAAATAACCCACATTTTGCATCAGTCACAATAATGAACTAGTTTGTTGTTGTTGTAGTTTATTGTTCTCAGTTACTAACTGTCTACGTTAGCGTATTCAGGTATTGTCATTTGAGTATAACCTAAACTTATTGAATTCCATTAGCTGCCTGGTTGGTTGGCTGACCACAGCCAGTGTCTGGAATCGCATGTCTCATTTAGTAATAGTCATATTCATCATATTCGAAGTCGTCGTATTTTTTGCATTATTTTCTATTGTTAAACGCTCATCAAATATAAACAACTATTAAGCGCGAATGTTTAACATCTTCGAGTGGTGGTTCCAAATTTCATCGTTACCACGTTTTTTGTTTTGTTTGCTGTGCGATATGGTCGCTGCCCCTCACTGTGTTTAGGTGACAACGCTTTTTCTATTTTTTGAATCAACAATGGTAGTAATCTTCCTACAATTTTGCTCTACTCATAAATATATCTATCTGATATGAGAATCTATGACAGCACAGTGAAGTAGAATCGATTAGTTAGTAATGTTGTCATAATAAATTTATATATCTACGCTACAAAATGCACATTATCGATATAGAATTCGACTACGTAAATTGGTTATCTAAATCATATTTAGTATGAAAAAAAATATGTCATTAACGCATTGCTTCAGACGAACCATCTGGGACCTGTTGCAATCTAGCAATATATAAGATGGATTTTTTGCCACATATACTGCTCACAACTGATACGATGTTTGGTATATAAAATGGGGTATATCGGTCTACGATTTGGTATTTTGGGCACGTTTCAACCGATTTCATTATAATTTTGTATTTTCCGTAGTAAGTCTTCCGACCAATGCACTATGGTCCAGGAATCCAATTTTTGTAGCAGTTATTTCAAGTTTTATATTTTTAATCTGGAGACTTTGAGCAGAAAATTTTTATATAATTGTGGGTCTCGGTTTACAAAAGACATGAGGTCGAAGTTCAGATTTAATATTTTTGTCAATATAATTTATATTTGAAACATAGCCATTTTCGATTTGCACTTTTGAACTTTTACATGAGGTCAATGTTAAAATTGTTGTGATTTTGATTTATATTTGAAACATAGCCATTTTCGATTCGCACTTTTGAACTTTGCTATTTTCTTGCAGAATTGTAATCAGAGCTCCGAAACTCTTATATGTGATATTTATTTCCTTACCCAACTGCTCTAATTATGGCAAAAAATGCTGCCGCGGGCCATAGTGCAACATCTTCTATATATTAATATTGGTCCACTTTTTAAGGTAGCTTGCGACCATATTTCACAAGTTTCGACGTGGATTATCACGACAAGAGTACATCGATGAACTTAAATCTTTAAATGACGATGTAGCATCATCCCATACCACTGTGAAAAACTGGTTTAATAAATTCAATTTCTGACCGACGCTCGGTCAAAGTCGAACTGAATGTATGTAGTCCAAAAACTGACGTTGTATACTGCTAAAAAACATTCACGCCGTTTCGTGAACTGATACTGTAAGACTGTTAGGGGCCACACCGTGATCTAGTTATGTTATTTTATTTTATGTTTGTTTTTTTTGAAAATGCATCAGAAGGAGTGGATCAAAATTTTGACAATTTGTGGGGGGAGGTACTAGAAGGAGTGAACCAATAAGTCCAATTTTCCATTATTATACAGGAATGGTTAAAAATATTACGTTGTGCAAAGTTTGGTTCAATCCGGATAGGATAGTTATTTATTATAAAATTAATTTTCAACACAATTTTGACCATTTTGTGGGGAAGGTACGTGTTCTAACTATAATAAAGTTTGAATGAAATATTACGATGTACCCTGTATGTATCAAATTGGACATTCCAAACCATTGTTATTGTAATAAAATTTTTCAAAATTCGAAATTCGATTTAGTCCATGTATAAATGTTACTATGTGCAAAGTTTGGATGATATTGGATATTCTGTGTGCTCCGTATGAGATGAACCATTTTTCATTATGTTGACCCTTTGTGGCGGAGGTACTAGAAGGAGTGGAACGATAAGCTCTCAACTCCCAATAATATGCAGGCATGATTAAACTATTAGGTTGTCCAAAGTTTAGTTCAACTATCGATAATTTTGTGGGAGGGGTACCAGAAGGAGTGGGCCAATATATTCCCCATTTTCGGACATTTCCGTTCGGACGGACATTTGTAAATGGACTCCAAATTGTCTGAAACAGATTTGTTCCCAAAATAACCATAGGATCCAGAACTAATATTTCGATGAGGCACATTTTTGCAGTAGCAAATTGTATATAGCCTCATTAGCTGCAAGGCTGAGGGTATAATGAACAAATTACACCTTATTCGTTAAAAAGTTCTAGGAGTAGTATTTTCGCGATAATAATTGGCATTTATTCTGAAGCCACGGTTGATTAATACAAGCGGAGAGCGACCAACCGAAGCGGCAAATTTTCAGCTGGCCTCTTTGGCAAGTAAACACGATAAGTTTGTTTGTTTACATACTGCTGGACAACGAATATTTTCTCATCGGAGAAAACCAAATTCGACAGTTCACCACTTTCGGCCAAGCTCTTTTGAGACTCTTTTCTTTCTTTTGCGGTGTAAGTTCTTGCACTTTTTGGAATTTAAATGGTAAAACCATTTAAATTCCAAAAAGAGCTCAATTTTTAATATTTGCTGAATGGAATATTGCGATATGTTCACTTAACGACGCGGATTTCGATCAAGTCGCTTCTTTACTTTTCCACACAATTTCTGCTGATGATGCTGTTTTCTTCCGTCCACTTCCTGATGTCGGACTACGCTACGGTATCGAGCGATGGTGCGAGACACAAAAGATTTATTCACATTTAAATGTTGGAGTGCTCTTGACGATAGCCACATGCGGTTTCCAAAATACATGCGGTCACTAGAATACGCCAGACATTAAACAAAGCGTGTCACATGCGGTTTCCAAAATACATGCGGTCACTAGAATACGCCAGACATTAAACAAAGCGTGTCACATAATAATAATAATAATTTCTATATTCGGTGGTACACAATAACAGGGCGTTCTGTTGTTTCATTTAATGTGTGTCGATATTAATTTCAAAAGCATTGCATACTTTGAGGCGTTACACAATATACAGCTATAGTATGGACTGACATTGTTTGGATCTATTTAATTATAATATTAATCTTTACAATTAAATTATTTCCATTACCATTAATTTACATAAACATGAAAAAATCCCTTTTTATTTAGAAATATTGAATACTAGCATATGCCCGCTACTTCGTTAGCGAACGTGAGAATTATTTTAACATGTCAAAATACATTACTTTGTTTTTACAAAGAACTGCCTAATCAGAAGAGCTAATCACCATACACACCAATATTGACCATAATTAAAACTTTAATACCATCTAGTGCCTATGTTTTCTTTCAGTACGCATTTCCAAAACTACATCCATATCTCAACACTACGCACCAATTCTGACCGCAACAACAGTCTAACTCTATACTTTTGGTACCATTTATTACCTTTCGTACTATTGAAGTACGTATTTTCAAAACTAATTTCAAAGTTTATGATTAGAGCTCTATAGTTTAACCTAAATCTTAATTTTATCAAATTTAGTACACATAAATCCAATAGAAATCATATTTCCCAATTTCAGGATTCCAGCCCGATCTCTTCAGCCAAATATAATTGTACCAAATTTAGTACCATTTAAAACACATTTGTATGAATTTTACCGGTTCCCCCAAAATTTAAATTGTGCCAAATTTAGTACACATTAGTATGCGTTTTCAAGACTTTCTACACAGTCCAATCCTGCACCCCAACAGTGATGATAACTTCAAATTTCAAAATTCCTGATCTATCCACATTGGTACCATTTAGTGCACATTAGTAAAAATTTTCAAAACTTCCAATCCTGCTCACCGACAGTGATTCTAACTCCAAATTTCAGGATTCTAGCTCCATAACAAAGATTTCCATGCGCGTCAATCTTCTGCGCAGTTTTTCCAATTTGAAAGACCATATTTGGCAATGTTTTTTTTCACTTGATCTTTCCATCTTATTCGCGGCCTTCCCCTTCTGCGTTAACCATCAGCTGGTTCGTTTTTATATGCCTTCTGGCATGGGGCATCTTCATCCATTCTCACAATGACAACGTAGTCTTGCTTCAGATCCGTATAACAGCACGTGTAGTATAAGCGTCTTGTAGAGTGTGAATTTGGCCTGTTGGGAGGTGGCCCTGCTTTTGTGTTGTTTGCTCAGACCATAGTAGCATCGGTTGGCCATCACTATCCTTCTCCGAATTTCAAAACTTATGTAATTCGTTTTATTTATGGCGCTAACAAGATATATAAAATCTTTGACTACCTCGAAGCTGTGGTTCTCAAGTTCCACAGTTGGTCCGAGTCTACTGGACGTCTTGCGCGTTGATACCATCAGTTTGGTCTTCTCGCCGTTTACTGCCAGACCCACTTTGGCAGCCTCCTTTTCAATTTGTTCAAAGGTGGCTGTTACCGCTCGCAATGTTCGACCCATTATATCGATGTCATCGGCGTAGGCGAGTAACATGTGTTGGTATGCAGAGTGCCATTTCTGTTCACCTTTGCGTCTCGAATGACCTTTTCCAGTAGAATGTTAAAAAGATCACAAGACAAACTGTCACCTTGTCTGAATCCTCATTCGGTATTGAAGGGCTCCGATAGGTCCTTTCCTACTTTAACTGCTGACCTTGTGCCGCTTAAAGTTATCCTGCATAGCCGTATTAATTTTGCAGGAATGCCGAACGTAGACATGGCTTTAAACACCTCTGAACGAATAGGGCTGTCGTATGCGGCTTTATAGTCGACAAATAGGTGGTATGTGTCGATTTGGCTCAAAGTGAAAATCTGGTCAATGGTGTGGTCCGATGATGTCATTGACCATTGACTTCAATCGTTCACACAGCGCACTGGATAACAGTTTATATGCGATGAGAAGGAGACTTATTCCTCTATAGTTGGCACATATCGTCTTGTCTCCTTTTTTGAGCACGGGACACAGGGTGCTGAGGTTCCAATCATTGGGCATGCATTCATCTAGCCAAATTGTGCTAATCAGCTGGTCATGCTCCTGACCAGAATCTGGCCACCAGTCTTGACTAGTTCGGCTGGTAACCCATCGGGTCCTGCTGATTTGTTGTTCTTGAGCCGATTAATTGCTTTTATGACCTGTTGTGTTTGCAGCTTTTCGACGTCGAAGTTCCGTGTTGTATTAGTTCGCACCTTTGTTGCAACATTAAGACGGGTGCGTACCTTGGCTGCCACAATTTAATGGTCCGAATCGATATTAGCTCCTCGGATCGATCGGACGTCTAAAACACTGGATGAATGCCTTCCGTCTATCACAACATGATCAATTTGATTTCTCGTTACTTGATCAGGAGAGATCCAGGTGGTCTTGTGTATATCGAGATGCTTGAATCTGGTGCTGCTAACTACCATGTTTTTTGCTGCCGCGAAGTCAATCAACCTCATGCCGTTGTCGTATGTTTCTTCATGAAGGCTGAATTTTCCGACGGTGGGGCCAAAGATATTTTCCCTTCCGATTTTTGCATTAAAATCTCCTAGCAGAATTTTAATGTCATGGCCAGGGCAACGGTCATATGCTGTTTCTAGGCGCTCGTAAAATATGTCTTTGGTCTGTTCATCGTTATCTTCGGTCGGAGCATGGGCGCAAATTAGACTGATGTAAAAGAACTTCGCTTTTATACGGATTATAGCAATTCGCTCATCTACTGTTAACCATAAATCCGCAGCCAAATTCATGTCTCGTTTCATGGCAGCTATAAAACAGGGGGTAATCGTCTGATTTACTTACGCCTGTCCCTTTTCATCGCATTTCCTGTAAGACAATGATATCGGTTTTACACATCTTGAGTATATCCGCCAAAGCGAACACTGCGTCTGTTCTGTACAACGTGCGCACATTCCAAGTGCAGATTCGCAGATCGTGGTCCTTTATACGTTTGCGGGGTTCGTCAACATTAGGGGGTTTGGTTTTCTTTTTCTTAGCTTTTCATAGTAGGTTGGGTTTTCCGAGAGTGGAACCCGACACCTCAACCCATTTTTTTATAGTTCAATTTAACTCAGTAACCATAACGATATAAGGAACTGAACGAGGTGAACGACCTAGTTCACTTTTAAAAAATGATCTAGTTCGTTCGATCACTGAACTGAACGATATTGCCCAAGACTACTCACCAATGTGTTGACCAAATGTGCAGTATTCTTCACACATTGGAAACTTTCAAAATAAAGTTGAAAGATTGTAAATAGTGTTCCGACCTATTTGACCTGATGTTATCACCAAAACAGAAATGATTTTAGTGTTACAAATACCCATCGTCATTAATCTGAACTAATTGAAAATTGATCAATGAACTAAATAGTGAAATACGAACTAGAGGAACAAAGTAGTTCGTATTCGTATTGAAAAATCAAGCGATAGTTTTAATAAACTGAAATTTTTAAAAGGATTATTATTTTTAATAGTAAAAAAATCACGTGGTGATACAAACAAACCTTCACAACACAGTTGATTAGTTCACTAACAAACTAGTTCAATTAAACGATTTCACGAAAAGAGCATATGAACTAGTTCAGTTTATTTACTGAACGAATGATTCATTTATATGAATGGCAGGGTACAGCAAAGAAATTAAAATAAAAATTGTCTAAATTAAATAATCAGAAATCTGAAAGTTAACGAACAAAATTTAAAACGAACCCTTCCTTGCTTATGATCGCTCAACGAATTTGGTAGTGAACTGTGAACGAGGAACTATGAACTAGTTCCATTGCAATACGGAGCGATATTTTAAGAGCGGGGATTCATATTCTCATTTCCAGTATACTTCCGCTATATTCTTGAATGTAATGATTCTATCGAATTAGTGCCCAATCAACCAGTGCCAATTGAGGAGAGTTTTCAATAAGTACATTAATAGTTGGAACTTTTGTTATATTCTTACTTAATACTAAAAATCCTTTAATTAATAATTTCATTTCCAAAATTATCGCCCTGATGCCCTACAAGGTTAATTAGTTGTTCTGTTTCCTCTCAGGATGTAACCATCTTGAGCAGACAGACCCCAAGGCATGTGATTGACTTGGACTCTTTCACTCTCTTGGATGGTGTGAAGCAATCAGCCAGAAATGCTTGTTTTCTTCATAATTTGTTCTGATTCTTGAAGATATATTGCTGTTAGTTGGAAGAACTCCCTTTTGATTTTTGTTCTGGATGTTTGTGGATGTCTGGCAAAATTCTAATTTGCATATAAATTGTTTGTTAATATGTCAAGGTACTGACAATTTTTGCCTCTTTTAAAGGGTCTGTAACAAGCAACCTGTTGTTCATATAAGTATTCGTATTGCACCTTGTCCCTGTTGTATGGATAGGCCTTTTTAGTTTAGTGGATACCATAGCTGGAAGATTGGTTGCCTCGTAATGGCCCCGACATGTTGGTTCTGACACTGGTCGATTAATTTTCTTAATAATAAACGCTTGAAAGTAAACAATGTGATAACAAGGTAGAAAACGATGAACAAGACGGACTTTGTAGAAGTTGTTATTGGATGATGAGCATGATGGCAGCCATTGAAAAGAATTGAGTTATGGTGACGAGGACGTGGTCGACGAGGATGTCCAACCACTACGTAACGACTTTGTTCTGATGGTGATCATGAAACGAATGATGAGTTAATTTAGGTATTCATTTTTTCCATCGTCTTTTTCATGTTTTCTTGAGCATAATTTGCTTAAATGCAGTTAAGTGACGCTAACAACAACTCACTCATACATACTTCGAAATAGAGATGCATTTATGCTCATACATAAATGATGAGCATTCATCATCAACGGTGAGTACTGGTAAACTGTTTTTAAAGTACATAATGATAATGGTTATTAAAACGCAAACAGCCATAACTGCCATGGCAAAACAACAACAAGAATAACAACAAAATTACAACAACTAACATCACTTTATAATTTCATTGTTATTAATGACAACAACAACTAATAATGGTGTCTGTTTGCTGCTTTCATTTTAGGTATCCGGTTTTTTCTATAACAAAACGAGGGGAGGTGAGATACTGGAGGAAGAAATATAATAAAGGAACTTTAAAATAATCAGAACTTCTTTTGACACTACTATTCACATTTGACGTATTTGCATTTAAAGTTAAACCCCACCAATATTCCAAAAATTGGAATCATCAGGCAATCTTTAAGAAAAAAAAAACTGCGGACAAAATTTTCTATAAAAATATCAACGACTTGAGTCAATTTTTTTATATAAAAAAATTGAAACTGAGGTCTGAAGAATTTTTTTCTATGGCAAAAAGTGGGACCTGAAGTTTGAAGTTTTTTTTATTACAAAGGCATGGATTCTATAAAAATATTTTCATAAAAGGTGTATTTTTTCATAGCCCATACATGACGTCTTAGGTGGCCCTTGAAAAAAATATTCTTTAAAAAATCCACGCCTTGTATGGATGGCCCTTGAAAAAAATATTCTTTAAAAACTCCACGCCTTGTGTGGATGGCCCTTGAAAAAAATATTCTTTAAAAACTCCACGCCTTGTGTGGATGGCCCTTGAAAAAAATATTCTTTAAAAACTCCACGCCTTGTATGGATGACCCTTGAAAAAAATATTCTTTAAAAAATCCACGCCTTGTATGGATGGCCCTTGAAAAAAATATTTATAAAAAAAATCCACGCCTTGTATGGATGGCCCTTGAAAAAAATATTCTTTAAAAAATCCACGCCTTGTATGGATGGCTCTTGAAAAAATAGTCTTTAAAAAATCCACACCTTGTATGGATGTCCCTTGAAAAAATAGTCTTTAAAAAATCCACGCCTTGTATGGATGTCCCTTGAAAAAATAGTCTTTAAAAAATCCACGGCTTGTATGGATGTCCCTTAAAAAAATATTCTTTAAAAAATCCACGCCTTGTATGGATGGCCCTTGAAAAATTAGTCTTTAAAAAATCCACGCCTTGTATGGATGGCCCTTGAAAAATTAGTCTTTAAAAAATCCACGCCTTGTATGGATGGCCCTTGAAAAATTAGTCTTTAAAAAATCCACGCCTTGTATGGATGGCCCTTGAAAAATTAGTCTTTAAAAAATCCACGCCTTGTATGGATGGCCCTTGAAAAATTAGTCTTTAAAAAATCCACGCCTTGTATGGATGGCCCTTGAAAAATTAGTCTTTAAAAAATCCACGCCTTGTATGGATGGCCCTTGAAAAAAATATTCTTTAAAAAATCCACGCCTTGTATGGATGGCCCTTGAAAAAAATATGTTGTTTAAAAAATCCACGCCTTGTATGGATGGCCCTTGAAAAAAATATTCTTTAAAAAATCCACGCCTTGTATGGATGGCCCTTGAAAAAAATATTCTTTAAAAAATCCACGCCTTGTATGGATGGCCCTTGAAAAAAATATTTTAAAAAAAATCCACGCCTTGTATGGATGGCCCTTGAAAAATAATTCTTTAAAAAATCCACGCCTTGTATGGATGGCCCTTGAAAAAATAGTCTTTAAAAAATCCACGCCTTGTATGGATGGCCCTTGAAAAAATAGTCTTTAAAAAATCCACGCCTTGTATGGATGGCCCTTGAAAAAATAGTCTTTAAAAAATCCACGCCTTGTATGGATGGCCCTTGAAAGAAATATTCTCTAAAAAATCCACGCCTTGTATGGATGGCCCTTGAAAAATTAGTCTTTAAAAAATCCACGCCTTGTATGGATGGCCCTTGAAAAATTAGTCTTTAAAAAATCCACGCCTTGTATGGATGGCCCTTGAAAAATTAGTCTTTAAAAAATCCACGCCTTGTATGGATGGCCCTTGAAAAATTAGTCTTTAAAAAATCCACGCCTTGTATGGATGGCCCTTGAAAAATTAGTCTTTAAAAAATCCACGCCTTGTATGGATGGCCCTTGAAAAATTAGTCTTTAAAAAATCCACGCCTTGTATGGATGGCCCTTGAAAAAATATTCTTTAAAAAATCCACGCCTTGATGGATGGCCCTTGAAAAAAATATTCTTTAATAAATCCACGCCTTGTATGGATGGCCCTTGAAAAATTAGTCTTTAAAAAATCCACGCCTTGTATGGATGGCCCTTGAAAAATTAGTCTTTAAAAAATCCACGCCTTGTATGGATGGCCCTTGAAAAATTAGTCTTTAAAAAATCCACGCCTTGTATGGATGGCCCTTGTATGGATGACCCTTGAAAAAAATATTCTTTAAAAAATCCACGCCTTGTATGGATGGCCCTTGAAAAATTAGTCTTTAAAAAATCCACGCCTTGTATGGATGGCCCTTGAAAAAAATATTCTTTAAAAAATCCACGCCTTGTATGGATGGCCCTTGAAAAAAATATTCTTTAAAAAATCCACGCCTTGTATGGATGGCCCTTGAAAAAAATATTCTTTAAAAAATCCACGCCTTGTATGGATGGCCCTTGAAAAAAATATTCTTTAATAAATCCACGCATTGTATGGATGGCCCTTGAAAAAATAGTCTTTAAAAAATCCACGCCTTGTAGGAATGGCCTACCCTTGAAAAATTAGTCTTTAAAAAATCCACGCCTTGTATGGATGGCCCTTGAAAAAATAGTCTTTAAAAAATCCACGCCTTGTATGGATGGCCCTTGAAAAATTATTCTTTAAAAAATCCACGCCTTGTATGGATGGCCCTTGAAAAAATATTCTTTAAAAAATCCACGCCTTGTATGGATGGCCCTTGAAAAAAATATTCTTTAATAAATCCACGCCTTGTATGGATGGCCCTTGAAAAAATATTCCTTTAATAAATCCACGCCTTGTATGGATGGCCCTTGAAAAAAATATTCTTTAAAAAATCCACGCCTTGTATGGATGGCCCTTGAAAAAAATATTTATTAAAAAATCCACGCCTTGTATGGATGGCCCTTGAAAAAAATATTCTTTAAAAAATCCACGCCTTGTATGGATGGCCCTTGAAAAAAATATTCTTTAAAAAATCCACGCCTTGTATGGATGGCCCTTGAAAAAAATATTTTTAATAAATCCACGCCTTGTATGGATGGCCCTTGAAAAAAATATTCTTTAAAAAATCCACGCCTTGTATGGATGGCCCTTGAAAAAAATATTCTTTAAAAAATCCACGCCTTGTATGGATGGCCCTTGAAAAAAATATTCTTTAAAAAATCCACGCCTTGTATGGATGGCCCTTGAAAAAAATATTCTTTAAAAAATCCACGCCTTGTATGGATGGCCCTTGAAAAAAATATTCTTTAAAAAATCCACGCCTTGTATGGATGGCCCTTGAAAAAAATATTCTTTAAAAAATCCACGCCTTGTATGGATGGCCCTTGAAAAAAATATTCTTTAAAAAATCCACGCCTTGTATGGATGGCCCTTGAAAAAAATATTCTTTAAAAAATCCACGCCTTGTATGGATGGCCCTTGAAAAAAATATTCTTTAAAAAATCCACGCCTTGTATGGATGGCCCTTGAAAAAAATATTCTTTAAAAAATCCACGCCTTGTATGGATGGCCCTTGAAAAAAATATTCTTTAAAAAATCCACGCCTTGTATGGATGGCCCTTGAAAAAAAATGTTCTTTAACAAATCCACGCCTTGTATGGATGGCCCTTGAAAAAATGTTCTTTAAAAAATCCACGCCTTGTATGGATGGCCCTTGAAAAAATGTTCTTTAAAAAATCCACGCCTTGTATGGATGGCCCTTGAAAAAATGTTCTTTAAAAAACCCACGCCTTGTATGGATGGCCCTTGAAAAAATGTTCTTTAAAAAATCCACGCCTTGTATGGATGGCCCTTGAAAAAATGTTCTTTAACAAATCCACGCCTTTTATGGATGGCCCTTGAAAAAATGTTCTTTAACAAATCCACGCCTTTTATGGATGGCCCTTGAAAAAATGCTCTTTAAAAAATCCACGCCTTGTATGGATGGCCCTTGAAAAAAATATTCTTTAAAAAATCCACGCCTTGTATGGATGGCCCTTGAAAAAATATTCTTTAATGAATCCAAGCCTTTTGTAACCCTTGGAACAATTTTCACTTCACCCTATCCCACCAGACTAACGAACTGTAACAAATGTATAAACTCATCTCGAAGTGATTAATGACCAAATATTTATAATATAAAATACAATTTGGAAAACACGCCTCAGGATATCTTCACTGTGTGTTGTATGATTCCCTTGAAACCCCCTTCAATGGGCAACCAGGCAGTCAGGCGGCAATTGAGTCGATTGGTCCGACATCTTCGTCATTTGGATGGATGGATGGATGGATGGATGGATTGAGTGACTGACTGACAACTCTTTTAAATTACAGACCAAGTGGACGAATGATCGGACTGTCGGACGGGCGGTTGAATGTTGTGTGCCAGACATGGCATACATTTTTTTACACCAAAAACAGGCCATGGAAATTATGAAGCGAGAACATGGCTTAGACAGATTGTGGAAGAGACAGCCGAGGCAGCCCAGTTGTGGTTTTTCATTTCATTTCGGGGCAGATACCTTTA
The DNA here is from genome assembly GCF_032173495.1 of Musca vetustissima. Lineage (NCBI taxonomy): Eukaryota > Metazoa > Arthropoda > Insecta > Diptera > Muscidae > Musca > Musca vetustissima. The sequence goes on along the minus strand of NW_026886728.1, from coordinate 64,952 downwards.
CTTTGGGGAGGCTGAGCTGAACTGTGTTGTGGTACATGTGTCTATATTGGCGCCAGCATTCATTCGATCAATTGTGAATTTGCGTTTTGATGTAGCCTCATTTGGACCTGACCAGGGTGTTTTGTTGTTGTTGTTATTTACCCAACATTAAATGTCTGTTGTATGGCGATTTGGTGCCTTGTTTCCATGACGAGTGAAACTTAATTTCATTTTAACTGTTAATTATGACAAATGAACATGATGATTATTTATTTATCGGTGTTTGTATGTGTATCAGTAACACCCATATTTGTGGCGATGTGAAGCAGACACCAGGCAGGAGGAGGGGAGCAGGTAGTATAAAATAACCTGAAATATTTTTGTGGTTTCAATTTTTTCTTTACGATATCCAAATGACTGCTCATTTCTTAAATTATCATCATCAAATTAATGCTGTTTATTAGGTTTGAACAAGGCACGATATATTGAAATTCATCATCAGGAAAAAATATTGGGTCAATGTTTTTGGGAAAAAAATTGTCTCAGATTTAAACATTTGCAGGAAAAATATTTTTTCAAGGGCCCTCCATACAAGGCGTGGATTTTTTAAAGAATATTTTTTCAATGGCCATCCATACAAGGCGTGGATTTTTTAAAGACTAATTTTTCAAGGGCCATCCATAGAATGCGTGGATTTATTGAAGAATATTTTTTCAAGGGCCATCCATACAAGGCGTGGACTTTTTAAAGAATATTTGTTCAAGGGCCATCCATACAAGGCGTGGATTTTTTTAAACAATATTTTTTCAAGGGCTATCCATACAAGGCGTGGATTTTTTAAAGAATATTTTTTTCAAGGGCCATCTATACAAGGCGTGGATTTTTTAAAGAATATTTTTTCAAAGGGCCATTCATACAATGCGTGGATTTTTTAAAGAATATTTTTTTCTAATTTTTCAAGGGCCATCCATACAAGGCGTGGATTTTTTAAAGAATATTTTATTCTAATTTTTCAAGGGCCATCCATACAAGGCGTGGATTTTTTAAAGAATATTTTTTCAAGGGCCATCCATACAAGGCGTGGATTTTTTAAAGAATATAGTGCAAGGGCCATCCATACAAGGCGTGGATTTTTTAAAGAATATTTTGCAAGGGCCATCCATACAAGGCGTGGATTTTTTAAAGAATATTTTTTCAAGGGCCATCCATACAAGGCGTGGATTTTTTAAAGAATATTGTGCAAGGGCCATCCATACAAGGCGTGGATTTTTTAAAGAATATTTTGCAAGGGCCATCCATACAAGGCGTGGATTTTTTAAAGAATATTTTTTCAAGGGCCATCCATACAAGGCGTGGATTTTTTAAAGAATATTTTGCAAGGGCCATCCATACAAGGCGTGGATTTTTTAAAGAATATTTTTTCAAGGGCCATCCATACAAGGCGTGGATTTTTTAAAGAATATTTTGCAAGGGCCATCCATACAAGGCGTGGATTTTTTAAAGAATATTTTTTCAAGGGCCATCCATACAAGGCGTGGATTTTTTAAAGAATATTTTTTCAAGGGCCATCCATACAGAGCGTGGATTTTTTAAAGAATATTTTTTCAAGGGCCATCCATACAAGGCGTGGATTTTTTAAAGAATATTTTTTCAAGGACCATCCATACAAGGCGTGGATTTAATAAAGACTAATTTTTCAAGGGCCATCCATACAAGGCGTGGATTTTTTAAAGACTAATTTTTCAAGGGCCATCCAAACAAGGCGTGGATTTTTTAAAGACTAATTTTTCAAGGGCCATCCATACAAGGCGTGGATTTTTTAAAGACTAATTTTTCAAGGGCCATCCATACAAGGCGTGGATTTTTTGAAGACTAATTTTTCAAGGGTCATTCTACGCGTGGATTTATTGACGAATAATTGTTCCTATTCACAGTTTTTATATGATTTTTCTCTTTTCAGATTCAGAAAGCTCATCCGAGTATAATATCAACATTTGAAAGGTAAGTAACTAATATGTGATCCGCTTTTAGTTTAGTTTAAAAATGTGAAGATCCAATTGTTCACCGCAATAGAATTTCCCTTCGTTCTCATCAATATTCAAAATTCATTACAAATCTGTCTTTTCGCATTTAAATGAACGTTAAACGTTACAAAATACCCAACCGATCATTTTGATTCAATCAAAATCAGAGTAATACCCCCAGTTAGCCAATCGACCCAACGGCCAGTCAACCAAACGAACAGCCAATAAGAGAATTAACATTTTAAAGCGTCTTAGCGTATTTGCATATTTTCCTATTGTTGTTGACTGCTCTCGGCGAACGTCCGGCCATAGAGCCATATTTTCTTTTGTTGTAACAGCCAGCAAAGATGTCGTCGTCGTCGTTTTTTTTCTTCTTTATGACAACAACAATAACATGACAAACTGATAACTGCATCTTAATGTGTTCAAATTAATTTAAACGGATTAATATTCTGTCAGATATGTATAATAGCCGACGATGATTCTGGTGGTGACGACGACACAACGACAACGGAAGATAAAACCGCATGCATTCATTCGAACATATACCGATATATGTTTTGTAAATAGCATTTGCAGTTTATATTGTCACAAGATCAGAATAGAATTAATGGCTTGTACTGTTGCACTAATACAAAAGGAAAAAATCGACAATAGGTAGCTTTTAATTCTTTACATGGGGTTTTCAATATCCGATATAATTATTAATGAAAATGTGGATCTGTGGATCAATCCAAGTATTTTTTCAAAGGGGTGGATTTTGTAACGAATAGATTTTTTAAGGGCTATTATATTTGTAGATTTTTTAAAGAATATTTTTTAATGGCTATTCTAGGCGTAGATTTTTTAAAGAATAGTTTTGGGGGTTTCCAAAACGTAGATTTTTTAAAGAATATTTTTTTGGGGGCTATTCAAGGCGTAGATTTTTTAAAGAATAGTTTTTGGGGGCTATTCAAGGCGCAGATTTTTTAAAGAATGTTTTTTTGGGGGCTATTCAAGGCGTAGATTTTTTAAAGAATATTTTTTGGAGGCTATTCAAGGCGTAGATTTTTTAAAGAATATTTTTTGGGGGCTATTCAAGGCGTAGATTTTTTAAAGAATATTTTTTGGGGGCTACTCAAGGCGTAGATTTTTTAAAGAATATTTTTTGGGGGCTATTCAAGGCGTAGATTTTTTAAAGAATATTTTTTTGGGGGCTATTCAAGGCGTAGATTTTTTAAAGAATATTTTTTAAGGGCTATTCAAGGCGTAGATTTTTTAAAGAATATTTTTTAAGGGCTATTCAAGGCGTAGATTTTTTAAAGAATATTTTTGGGGGCTATTCAAGGCGTAGATTTTTTAAAGAATATTTTTTGGGGGCTATTCAAGGCGTAGATTTTTTAAAGAATATTTTTTGGGGGCTATTCAATGCGTAGATTTTTTAAAGAATATTTTTTGGGGGCTATTCAAGGCGTGGATTTCTTAAAGAATATTTTTTAAGGGCTATCTAAAGGCGTGGATTTCTTAAAGAATATTTTTTAAGGGCTATCTAAAGGCGTGGATTTCTTAAAGAATATTTTTTAAGGGCTATCTAAAGGCGTGGATTTCTTAAAGAATATTTTTTGGGGGCTATTCAAGGCGTAGATTTTTTAAAGAATATTTTTTAAGGGCTATTCAAGGCGTAGATTTTTTATAGAATATTTTTTGGGGGCTATTCAAGGCGTAGATTTTTTAAAGAATATTTTTTAAGGGCTATTCAAGGCGTAGATTTTTTAAACTCTTTCAAGTGTTACCAAAAGCGTGGTTTTTTAAGATTTTTTCAAGGGTTACCAAGGATTCGATTGTTAAGCATAGATTTTGTAGGCATATTATATCCAACAACAACAACAACACCGTTCATTTGATATTTGCCCTGCATCAAACAAAAAAGTACAAACATCACGTTCACTTACTTTCATATGACCAAACACAGAACATTACATTCAATCTGATCCTTCCTTCGTCTATCTTTTCCCTCTTGCCGTTGTTGTTTTTGCTGTTCTGTTTATACATATTTATTAAAATATATTTTATGCATTTTACACATAGTTTGCCATTTTGCCACTTTAACATTATTGTTATTATTATTATTATGATAAGCGATGGGCAGCAGGAGTTCTGTTCGGTGCTGTGTCATTCAGCAAGGCAGCCAGCACGGCTGCACTTATCCACAAATCCACATTGATGATGTGGACAACGACAATGATATTCGCGCATGCATGCTGGGCATGCATTTGTGATGCCTTATTTTTTGTGTTTGTTTTCTTTCCTTGGGCTTTTCTCTCCTCGCGATGACTGGTTGGTTAGTTGGCCGATTCGAAGGGAGAGCCCAATATGATATTTCATTTGTATGAATTAATGCCGTTTATCATTGGTTTGTTTTGTTGGATGATTTAAACTCCCTACCAACCTTCTTGCACTAAGCACCTCCATAGTGCTTTGTTATTAATTCATCGATACTCTACACTAAATCTATACGACCTTCTAGAGGTATTCTATAGACAAACAACTTATAGATCTCCAATAACAATTTATATTTCATAGCTCTCGAAGACATTTTATAAGACAGAAATAATAATTTACACAGGTCTTAAATTCCATATACATGTTCTATTCCCAATTTCAAATTAAAGGAAAGAAGATCAGAAAATTTGGCTAGGGCCTTTACACTACCCCAAATGGTGGTGGGATATTCATATCAAGGCTATGTTAAAATATGAATTTATATTGAAAATTGTTTGCCAAGAGGCCATTTCTGTTGAAAAACTTTTGTAGGAGAAGTGGTTTAGTCTCCATGAATCAGGAATCGTAATTTGGGAGCAACCTCGATTGGAAATTACGACAAAAATCTCTATAATTCCAAACATGGAGCGGTACCATTATGCAGAAGTCACACAAACTTAGACCGATATATTTCCTTTCTATGACACACAGATGTAGTAATTTATTTCAAAACTCTATGCCACATATATGAACTTTATTGGGATTTCAATTGTCAATATAACTTCGACATGTTTTCTGTAGACATAATACCTTTTGTATAAGACCTTTAGAAAGTATTCTATCTGTGGAATATACATAGAAGACACCCAAAATAAAGTATGTGGAATACCTTCTTTCTCTAGAATAATATGGATATGACTATAGACCTGTGGTATACCACAGGTCTTCTTAAGGAGAGTTAAGATCATTCACAATTCTGCTATACAATCAAGACTATTTCCAGGTTTTTTAAATAAGCTCTATAGACATTCTCCAAGTCTGGTATGATATGGCTGCCGCAGGTCTTCTCAAACCCGAAATCTTCTCACAGGCCAGTTGTATAATAAAGGCCTCCTCCAAGTCTCCCAATAAACTGTATCTCTTCCACATGTATGAAGGCTGAACTTTTACAGATTGAGGTTCATTCACATATCAGTAGATCTTCCAAAAGTCCTCCAGATATGAAGAAGGCAGTTTACAGATCTGAAGACTAAAGACCTGTGACATATATTTTATAGATCGGCAAACTTCTTACACGTCTTCTTTTGATCGGATAGCTTACATACGTTTTGTATATGAACCCTCAACAAGTCGTCTATAGGCTGAAATCTTTGTACAGTTTTTCTGTAGCCAAAATACCTAAAGACCCTTTACAAAACTTCAGTATGCAGAATCCGTTCAATCGATTTTAAGATCTGATCTTCTATAGAGATAATATATTTCGCGGGTTTGTATTGACTGAAGACCTTCCACATGTCTGAAGACCTTCCACAAGTATTCTACAGAATGAAGGAGGAGAATTAAATTGTTGCGGTGATAAACCCTCCATGGATCGATACTCCTCGGATAGGCTATATTGAAAGGTCAGGGCTTTGCTACCTTGTTTCTGTTTGTGTCAAATATACTTTGTATAGTAGAACATAGCTTATGCGAACCAACTTCGAAGTGATCGACCCATTATTCACAAGGGTACATGGCCTATAAGATAATTGATCTAAGGATCCTTTGGTCATCTAAATTTTTATAGACCGAAACCATGTGCATAGTTCCAAGATTTTGCAAAACAGTTGTCCTATGATCTGAAGATCCTCCACTTGTTTGAAGTCTGAACAAGTTAAACTGGCTTTCTAAAGACTTTCCCTTGCTGTATAATCTTCATATGGTCTTCCAGAAAATCTTCTAAAGATCTCCTTCGCAGTTCTGAATGTGGAAATCCGTCGACAGGTCTGAAGACATATTTTCTAGAAACTGAAGACCTCTTGCATATTTCGCACTGGACGTCCATAGACACATGTTCTTCTATAGCCAAAATACCTCGCTCATATGAGTATAATTTTAAAGTTATTCTGCCTATAGAGGACCTTCAAAAGATATGTGTTTTTACATCTACAGAATACTACTGAAGTAAAGTTCGTGGATGGGCTTCTATCTGCAAAATAAGCCTTGAAGTCCTTTGATAGGCATTCTACTTCTAAAGGTAATATTTCTAAAAGACTTCTGCAGTGGATTTCAAAAAATTAATGGATTTTGCAGAACATATTTCCCAGGTCTTCCATATACTGGTAATTCGTAAGACTTCTACAGATTTGAAGGCTAATCTTCTTTACATTGTATACTTTACAGGACTCCTTTCATTCATGGTCGTTTATGACCAGAAGAAATTAGTTTTCTATAGACTAAGGACTGAACCTTTGTCATTTGTTTGAAGTCTGATCTGCTACAAACAGACGAAATTCCACAGGTCATCTACATGCAGAGAAAAAAATGACAATATCCGTGCACAAAATGAGCACACACGGTGACAATACTGTATCAACAACGTTTATTGTCAACTTGAACACTGCGTTGTCAATTTGATAACGAGATTTTGACATCGGTTTCGAGCAGGAAACTGTACAAATTTACGCCATCTGTGGTTAGATATTTTTACGATAGCTGCGTCGAATGGGCATTCTTTGGTGTCCATTTTTAAATATCCACACCGTTCCATACTCATTTTGTTGCTGATTTGAACACATATGAATACAAGTTGACAACATTCGTTGTCATATTCTAAAATTTGACAACGTTCGTTGCCATATTCTAAAATTTGACAACGTATCGTTGCCTATTAACAAATTGACAACACGCGTTGTCGAAACAAAAGTGACAACGCATGATGAAAGATCGAAAACGGACGGTTTTAATTTCGCAGCGTGTTTTTCGTTCAGTGTGGAGTATATTCGATATCTAGAAGAGATCTAGAAGGTAATTAATCGCTAGAACATCTCTGGAAGTTCCGCTATTTATATACGATACCTAGAGGATAGTCTTATATATCTTAAAGGCCACTGGATATATCTCTGAATCGTTTATATCTCCGAGTCGTTTATGTAGGAATCGGAAAACTCTATACAAGTTATTATTTTTATATAAGAGCTATATAAGAGCTGCTAAGAGTTTACCAAAACCGGAATACAAGTTGACCACGATTGTTGTCATATTCTAAAATTTGACAACGTACGTTGTTACATTTTCAAATTTGACAACGTATCGTTGCCTATTGACAAATTGACAACACGCGTTGTCGAAACAAAAGTGACAACGCATGATGAAAGATCGAAAACGGACGGTTTTAATTTCGCAGCATGTTTTTTGTTCAGTGTGGAGTATATTCGATATCTAAAAGAGATCTAGAAGGTAATTAATCGCTAGAACATCTCTGGAAGTTCCGCTAATTATATACGATACCTAGAGGATGGTCTTATATATCTTAAAGGCCACTGGATATATCTCTGAATCGTTTATATCTCCGAGTCGTTTATGTAGGAATCGGAAAACTCTATACAAGTTATTATTTTTATATAAGAGCTGCTAAGGGTCTACCAAAATCAGAATCTTTCTCTATGATTTTTTATTGCCTTAAATACCTTGTTATTCTGTTCCTTCTTCTCCATGGTTTTTTGCCTACAAATGGTTCCTCTCGCCAAGATATCCCATCCCAGGTCTTTAGCAGCACATTTAGCATTTGGTCATATTTGCAACAATTTTTATTTTCTTTAACTAAATGTTGTTGATATCTATATGTGATATTTGTTGTTGTTGCAATATCAGCAGGAAGGCTATGTATTATTGTGGCTTTGCCAATTTCCCCCCGTTGTGCTGGTGTGCTGTGGTGTTGAATTGAATGCTAGCAATATCAAATGATATTGAAATTACATTACAAAATGATATTGTTTGTATGTATGGATTTATTAAAAGGGTTCGGTAAAGGTATGCTGTGTGATATTGATATAGTAGCGCAAAGTGGTTCCAAAGATAATAAACTTGATAGGGTAATTATTTGTGGATATGTTATTGGTTAAAAAACTATCTTTGATAAAATGGGTCCTACCTCTAAAAAATTGTTCTACATAAAATATATGTGACTTGCAGAGTTCCTCATTTGCCTTCACTGTCCCGATTTCTCTAAGTCGATGCTAGATTCTGACTGGCAAGAGAATAAAGAATAAAGGCCTTGCAGCTTTGCTGAAGCTGCGAGACGGAGGAATCCTATACGACGAAGATTTCTAAATAAATGTTAATTTTTGAAATGCAATGGTTGAAAATCGAGCCATCGGCTGAAACAGACAGGAGTTGGTCATCGGCGTGCGATTCATCGAGCTGCATTTTGTCGTACTACCCAACCAACCTCCAAGTACCGTAAATCTACGAGAGGCGTATTGTGCTTGCTGCCACCAACCTCCGGGTGCTGTCATCGTTCTTTAAATAGAGTACCACCTACAATATATCCACTTTAACCGTGCTTAACATGACTCCAACCAGCATGTAATAACGTCGGTCGAATAGCTAATCAGCTCTACCTTTAAATGATGTTTTCCGTTCTGGCAATATCTTTATCCTTTCCTTGAACCTTAATTGAAGACTTTGTACCTGCTAAAATTTTTAGGACCTCCATAAGGACTTCCCCTTTATGTATATGCCGTGTGAATTGAGAAGATGAGCAGATTATCAAGTATTTTGTGATGCTGCGCTGTCGGAATTCTACGGCCATCGTCTGTGATTTTTAGCTCATATTTAAGTTCGCGTGTCAAAAGGAGGCAAATGGGGTCGTCGCATGATACAGATTAAATGGTAACGGTGATTCCCCACTAAAGGAGTTACTCGAAATAATCCAAATCTATTATGATGAGGTATTTTTGCAGGACCGTAGATATGCCATCCGGGCCATAGGCTTCTGCCTTGGAGATCGTGGCTTCAACTTATGACGCTGAGAAGGATCAGATATTTGTCTCTCGCTGGAGTTTCTTGAATTTTCTCAAGGTGCGTTTAAATGTATCGTTCTGCTGAGTGCTGGCAGTGTCCCCAAAGGTGATGGCTATGTTGCTTGGTTTAGGTTTGTGCCAAATATAATTTTTATAGTGGAACATATAAAATACGAAAAAACTTCGCAGTTGTTTAGGTGATCGACTCATTTTTATATGGTTTCGCGCGATAATCCACAGCTATTTGTACGGGTGTTTAACATGACAACACCATCCGAGCCATAAGCTTCTGTCTTCAATATCACGGCTTCAACTTCTAACGCTGGGTAGTAGCAGAGATTTCATTCGCGTTGGAGTTTCTTGTATCTTTTCAAGGAGGCTTTGAAGGCCTCGTTGCGCTGAGTGAGAACAAAATCGACCCATATTACACACGGGGTGATGGATTGTGGGAGATTTGATCTCTCGCCGGGTAGCAATTTGGTAATTCGGACAGGTTTGGCATAGTTCGTCTTGCTGAACTGCAAATCTGGCAGCTGCCGTGGGATAACCCTGGAATTTTGCCCGCAGGGATATGTCAGGAATGAAACGTGAAAAAACTTCATCTTTCATTTGAAGGCCTCGTTGCGCTGGGTGAGAACAAAATCGACCCATATTACACACGGGGGTGATGGATTATGGGAGATTTGATCTCTCGCCGGGTAGCAATTTGGTAATTCGGACAGGTTTGGCACAGTTCGTCTTGCTGAACTGCAAATCTGGCAGCTGCCGTGGGATAACCCTGGAATTTTACCCGCAGGGATATGTGAGGAACGAAAGGTGACAAAACTTTTACGATAGAGATAGGAGTTCCGCGAGATAATCCGAAGCTATTGAACCGAGATGTTTCAGCATGACCATAGGAATGCCATCCGGACCATATGCTTTTGAGGAATTTGCATTGGGGATCGTGGCTTCAATCTGGCCCTGAGAAGGACATGAGATCTACAATTTTAAGGTGGCTTTGAAGGTCCGGTGCTACTGTTTGGGAACAAATTGCTGGCAGTATCCTCAAAGGTGATGGCTATGTTACCTTGTTTCTGTTAGTACCACATAGACTTTTTATCGCTTATGCAAACAAGCTTCGCAGTTGTTTGAGTGATCGACCCATTTTTCACACGGGGTGATAGCTTATGAGTGGATTGATCTCTCCCGCACGGAAGCAATCATTTGGTCATTCGGATAGGTTTGGCATAGTTGGTCTTGCTGACCTGTGCTCATGGGATAACCCGGAAATCTGCCCGCATGATATATCACTTAGCAGCATATGTGTTGATGCCCCTCAACGTTCTCGCCACACGAGGGTGATGGACAGATGATATGTGATAAAGGAGATAAGACTTCTCCGATAGAGATATGAGTTTCGCGAGGTAATCCACAGCTTTTGGGCCGAGATGTTTTAGCATGACTGGCTTTTGGAGCATTTGCATTGGAGATAGTGGATTCAATCTGACCCAGAGAAGGACCAGAGATTTGACTCACGCTAGAGTTTCTTGAATCTTTTCAATATGAATTTTATGGACTTTTTCTTCTGGGTGGGAACAAGCTGTCATTTGTGAAGCCATACCAAATGGATTTATCATAATTCAAAAACGTGCACATCTCCGGATCCACAAAGCCGCTAGGTTTCCACACGGTGATTACTATGGCAATGGTATCAGAATCTAGGGCCACATGTGTTTGCCAGGATGTTATGGCTACAAGCGACGAGCTAACGATGGTGATATCAGCGGAGCTGGAGCAGTTGACCACTATTCTCCAAAATTTTCCGCATGCTATTGTTTTGCTGAAACCACTGTTCCTCCTTGCAAAATTGAATGAGTCCATCGTGCATGTGTAGGCTCTTGTGTCGAGATTCTCGAGGTCCCAACACCACCAGCCAAAATGATGACGTTGGATGGCGTTGAAGCTGTCGTTGGTTTCGATTGGTCGAACACTGCTGCTATTGTTGTCGTTGTTGTCCTGGTGGTAATGCCATAGATTATTGGAGTGTAAGGAATTGTTGTTCGCATTGTTGGTGGTGTTGTTGGGGCCAAAGTGTGAATATAATTTAATGTGAACAATTTTCAATATCTCAACTTGTGAGAGAGATTATTTATTATCCTTGATTGGTTTTCAAGTGATTATAACGTAAGCGATCATTTACGTGTTTATTGGTATCGTTCGTTTTTAGAGAGTTTCATATTCGTTTTGAGAGTTACTTCTTTTTGCATTTATTTGGTTGGTGAGACAGAGTTTTTGGTTTGGAAACCCTCCTCCCTTGGTTACTGGTATAATTCACACACACACACACACACACAATCACCTATGAATGGACAGAGGATCACTTGAAGAAACCAAAAAGGAAGTTAGTTCAAGACCTTGCCTTGCCCTGCTCTGTGGTGTTATTTTTTTTTCTTCTCCATTGTGATCAACAAAATATTTATGTCTTGAAAGGATGTCAGTGAATAAATACAACAAATGACCCTTCATTTTTAGAGTGGTTCAAGACAAGGCAATCCACGGCATATGGAGGTGGATATTTTTGTATAGGATCCATAGCATATTTAGGGCTATGATACAAATGTAATAATCGTCTTTGTTATGGAGGCTGTATACGAACATCTGTGTTTGCATTACGATCGTATTCTGACAGCCAGGTCAATGTCGTAGCCATACCAAATGTGACACTGCACACCATTATATGGCAGTCTAATAATTATGGCAATTTGAAGTGCCATGAATGCGACGTGGTGTGACAAGAAATCGAACACCAATCGCTATTTTTTTAGTTTTGCAAATAGAAAATAAAATCTATCTTCTGCATGGGTGGCCCATTGCTGGTCGCTAATATTTTAGTCACGTAAATATGTATTTTTTCTAAATTGTCCACATATGAAGGCGTAATCGCAACTCAGATTCATATAAAGCGCCTTAATGAATGTTAGCTACGGTGCATTTTAAATTTTGATCAAGAGCTATTTTTTTGCAGTTAATGAATACCAAACGCTACCGCTGACTATAATAGCTGCATACACACTCTTAAAAATATCGGCGGAAGCGTGAAGGCAATAATTACCAAATGGTTCTAATAATGCAATAAATAAAAAAAAGATGCCGCTGACACTATAAACCTCCTCAAGAAAAATATAAAGACCCTTGAGAAAATATTCTTTAAAAATCCAGGCCTTGTAAAAACCCTTGAAAAAATATTCTTTAAAAAATCCACGGCTTGTAAAGATCTTTGAAAAAATATTTTTTAATTATTAATTGAAATTGAATCCCTCTATTTTTTTTAAATGAAGTGTCTTGGCTAATCAACTACCATTCAACTCAATTATGTAGATTTTTGTAATGTTATGTTATTTATGTCGTAAATAACAACCATTTATATTTACACAAATTGCAAATTACAATTATACATACAAAAACAACAACAGCAAAAACAAAAACAAACTACTATTCGAATACATTTAACATTACAACTAACAAATTAACCAATGACCAACGGTGTCATTCATTTCGATGTTGGCTGGAGGCATTATTACAGCCATGGAAATTATATGCAGGAGAACCATACTTACATTTGTATGAGGGGATATGTAAATGTAGTATTCGCAGTCCATTTGCTTATTTTTGTAGAAGTCGAAGACAAACAAAGGAGTCAGGCAATAACAACAACAGCAACACCACTAACTGAGGAAACAATTTAATTTGTTCGTTGTGACTAACAACAATTTATGCTAATGTGATAACAGCAACAACAACAATACCAGAAATTACAACAAAAAACTTTCAGTGATAACACCTTCGAACTACTAACTAATGGTAATTTGTTGCTGTGGGTCTGAAAGGAAATTCAAAGTTTGTTCGTTTAATGAAGTGTGGCATTGAAATGCCTGCGGGAATGTTTTCCTATTCCCAAACATTTCTGTAGAAGCTGATGTCTTTATCAATGTATTCTGTAAGAGAGGTCTTCTTTTATAGAATAAATTCTATAGATGATTCTATATATGAACACCTTGTAGTTTTCTAAAGAAGAAAGACTTCTGGTGACCTTCTATGGAAGAAGACCATCTGGTCTTCTGTGGCGGACGACCGCCAGGACTTTTGTATAAGAAGATCATCTGGCCTTCAATATAGAAGTATATCCGGTTTTCTAAAGAAGACCTTTTGGTCTTCCGTTAAAAATACCTTTTGGTCTTCTTCTATGGAAGAATACGTTCTGGTCTTCTATGGTGGAATACATTCTTGACTTCTATTGAAGAATACTTTCTGAACTTCTATTGAAGAATATCTTTTAGTCTTCTATGGAAGAAGTCCTTTTGGTCTTTTAAAGAAGAAAGCCTTCTATAGAAGAAAGGCTTCTGGTCTATTATGAAAGAAGACCTTCTGGTCTATTATGGAATAAGACCTTCTGGTCTTCTATGGAAGAAGATCTTCTCGTCTTCTATTGAAGAAGATCTTTTCGTCTTCTATTGAAGTTTTCTATGGAAGGAAGACTTTCTGGTCTTCTATGGGAGAAGACCAACTTGTCTTCTATGGAAGAAGACTATCTGGACTTCTATGGAAGAAGGCTATCTGGACTTCTATGGAAGAAAACCTTCAGGTCTTCTAAGGGAGAAGACCTAATGGCTTTCTATGGAAGAAGACCTTTTGATCTTCCATCAACGAAGACCTTCTGGTTTTCTACAGAACCCCTTCTGATATGTTATAGAATACGACGACTTTGCAACCTCTGACGAATTCTGAAAACTCTGCCGACTTTTGAAGTCTTTGGGGGGTTCTGGATCCTCTGGTACCTTTTTAAGTCTTTGACTGGGTATTACAGTCTCTGACAACTTCTGCGGACGTTATCTAATGTTAAAGCCCCTGTTCCCTATAGAAGATTATATATAATATTTTCGATGAATTTTGGAGCCTTTAACGCCTAATTTTGTAGGCTTTGTATCTTTGGGCTAATGAAGCATTCGAAGACTTTTGAAATCTCCGACGAGTTCAAAAGATATTGAGGCCTATCGAAGCCTCTGGTGACTTCTTTGGTTAAGAAGCCTCTGGTGTTCTGATCTAGAGTATTAAAAACCCCTGTCTTTTATTGAATAAGTCAATTTTCGTCGAATTTTGAAGCCGTCGAAGTCGAATTTGAAGACTTTTGAATCTCTGATGAGTTATGAACACTTATGAGCATTATTGAAGCCTCTGATACCTTTTTAAGTCTTTGGGGCTTCTGAAGGCTTCAAGGCCTTTTGAAATCTCCGACAAGTTCCGAAAGCTTTGAGGACTACCAAAGCCTCTGGTCCCTTTTGGGGGTCTCTTACAACATTTGACGGATTTTAAAGGCTTTGGCGACTTTAGAAGTCCCCGACTGCTTCGGAAGTTTCTGACGATTTCTGAAGCCTTTGTATAATGCTAGAGTTCATGTTCTTTATAGATTATGTCAGATTACGTTTTGGAAGCCTATTAGGTCTTCAGAACTTCTTGACCTATTGCGAATTTTGAAACATCTGACAAGTTCTGAAGGCCTTGTGGACTACTGAAGCCTCTGCCGACTCTGAAGGCTTCTGAAGCCTCCGGTGATACAAGAAGTCTTTGATAACTTCTAACGGGTTTAATAGTTCCTGGCGACTTTTGAAGTCCCCGACAACATCGAACACCTCTGGCGATATATGAGGTCATTGTCTATTGTTAAAGGATCTTTCGACTTTTGTAATTGGTGACAATTTCTGAAGTCTCTGGCGCCTTCTAAAGTCTCTAGCATCCTCTGAGGACGTTGTCTAATGCTAAAGCCCCTATCATCTATAGAATATGTCATATTTTGTTTTGTAAGTCTCTGAAGTCTTCAGAACCTTTCGACGAAATTTGAAGCCTTCGACGACTTTTGAAACTTCTGATGAGCTCCGAAGGCTTTGAAGACTATTAAGTCCCCGGTGTTTTTTTAAATCTTTTGAGGCCTATGAGCCTTCTGCGATTTTATGAGGTTATCGTGTAATGCTAAAACCCATGTTATCTATAGAAGATGATATATTGATTTTTGGAAGCCTCTGAAGACATTTCTAACCCTTTATCGAATTGTGAAGCCTTCGACGACTTTGAAACCCTTGACGGCTATCGAAGTCTCTGGGAATTAATGAAGCCTCCGTCAATGTTTTAAAACTTTGGGAAAATTTTGAAACCTTCAACGATCTTTGAAACTTCTGATAAGTTTTGTAGTTTTTTTTTGCCATTTTTGAAGTCTCCAACAACTTTGGAGACTTCTCTGGCGTCGTTGCCTAATGGTATTCCCTGTCGAATTTTCTTCTTTTTTTGTAATTTCGGAAGTCTATGTCATTTACCAAAGTCACCAGCGCGTTCTAAGTTCTCTAGCAACTTCTGAAGACTCCGATGACCACCGGAGGTTCTATTGCCCTTTGAAACCTTTGGTGAGTTCTGAAGTATCTGACGACCTCAGAAGTCTCCGGTGACCTTTGAAGTCTCTAGCGAATTCTGTAGCCTCTTATGCGTCTGACAGCTTTAGAAGTCTCTGGCAACTATCAAGGACTATGTTGTCTTTTTAAATCTTTAGTGACTTCTGAAGTATCTGACGACCTCTGAAGTCCCTGACGAATTCTGAAGCATCTCTGGTGACATCTGAAATCCCAGCCGATAACTAATGTCTCTGGTGACCTTTGAAGCCTCTAACGAATTCTGAAGCTGTTCTGATGACCTCTAAAGTCTCTGTAAATATTTGTTGTCCTGAAGCATATATGGTGACCTCTGAAGTCACTGCCGATCGCTTAAATCTATGACGATATTTGAAGGTTCTAACACATTCTGAAGACTTTTTGGTGATCTCTGAATTCTCTGCCGATCATTAAAGTCTATGACAATCTGACAATTTTTAAAGTCACTGGCGACTTTAAAGTCTCACGTCTTCCGAAGTCTCTGGTGTTTTTTGAAGCCTCTGGTGAATTTTGAAGCCTCTGTAAACTTCAACGAATGAGTACTGAAGTTTATGACTACTTCAAAAAATTCTTTCTACTTCTGAAGACAACTTTAGAAGCTTCCAACTAGCCTCTGAAGTTTGTTACCACTACTGGAAACCCTTTAGAGAACTGCGACGATTTCTGGCAAGTTTTGAAGTCTCTGGTGTCTTCTGATGTCACCGAAGGATTTTGGAAGTATCTGGAATCAGTAGAAGTCTTTGGGGAATTTTTACATCTCTGACTTAAGACTTCTGACTGAATACTTCAGAAGTCTGTAGTCCTTGAACATATTTCGACTTCTCGTTACCATCGCGAAGTTCATGTCTTTGCGACGTCCGATATCTCCAGCGAATTCTGAACGCGTCGACGATTTTGGAAATCTTTGAAGCCTATGGCGACTTTTGAATCTTTTGGGAACTTTTAAAGTATTTGACTTCTCGGACAACAACTAAAGTCTACGACGTTTTGTCGGCTTGTCAAGTATCTAACAACTCGTCGGAGACTTCTGACTTCGTTGGTCTGAATTCTGAGGCGATTTCGGAATTCTTCAGCTTCTAAGAAACGACCCGTCGAATTTGGAAAGCATTACATATTTCTAACTCTCTGATTATTTCCTAAACCTCTGCCGTCTTCTTGACTCTTCAGTGACTTCCGAAGAATCTGAAACCTCTTGTGACTGTGGAGTCTCTTGTGTATCGTCTCGTCCTCGTTATAACAAACCCTTCGCATTGCCCTCTATTGTATTGAATCCCGATATTTAATATACATCATATCATTTTCATTTCCTCTTCTTTTTGTTATAATTCCAATTTACAAACACATATCGTAGACCGGACCTGATAGCAGCCAAACATAACACATGGTCAAAGTGTCGATGTGTTGGCATCGGACGTTAAACATGTTAAATATTTAACAAATTAATGTTGTAATAAATATTTCTGCTGTTGTTGGTGGCAGGAGAGTGGCGGTTGATGTGGTTTGGCTGGCTTAAATATTCACAACAAAGAAAGCCAACAAAGTCTGATCAAGCAACCAGCCATTCAGCCAGTTGGTCATCCAAGCCCCGCTAACCTAAACCCTAAAATTTAATTCTCATATAACGGAGCAGCAACGGCGAGCTTGATTGAGACAACAGAATATAGCCATGGCACAGAGCGCAGGGCAACAAAAAATGCAGTGCAGGACAGTCGAAGAATATGTTCTTCGCACATATGGCCCCCAATAGAGTTTTACAACAAAGCCAGCCAGTCAGCCAGACTGCAATGGGCCATCCCAGCTAATCAAGCGATAGTCGATGGAGAATTGTAAGTGGGCTGCCGGGAAAGGAGTAACAGACATTTCGTATGTTGTTGTTGGGTTTGTTGCTTTTGCATACGCAGAAGAAGTCGTTTTCCAGGAACAAATGTTGTTTTGCATTTTAATTCCAACACATAAATGAAGACCTGCCGTGCCATCGGACATTGTGCGTTTATTATTCCACAAGAACAAAATTAAAAAAAAAACAAAAACGAATGAACGAACGATGATGACGACCGGGGTTCTGATGATGATTATGATATCGAAGTGTGGAGGTTACCCTACAATATTCAAATGATTCGTTGATCTTCTTTTGTAGTTGTTGGAAATATCTGAAGTATCTGACGACTAACACACACTCTGTTGTCTTTTTAAACCTTTGGTGGATTCTAAAGTAGCTGAAGGTCTCCTTTGTAGTCCCTTATGAATTCTGAAATGTCTGAAGTTCGTGCCGATCACTAAAGTCTGGCGATCTTTGTAGTCTCTGGGGAATTCTGGTGATCTCCAAAGTCTCTAAAGATCTTTGAAGTTTATAACGAATTCTTAAGCCTCTATGGTGACCTCTGAGGACCCTGCCAATCACTAAAGTCTATGAGGACTTTTGAAGTCCCTAATGTATTCGGAATCATCTCTGGTGACCTTTTAAGTCACTACCGATCACTATAGTCTCTGAATATTTTTGAAGTCTCTGGAATATTCTGAAAAATCTCTGGTGAACTTGATGTCCCTGCCGATCACTAATGATTATGACGACCTTTAAAGTCTATAACGAATTCTGTAGCCTCTCTAGTGATATCCTGAGTTCCTGCCGACCACTAAAATCTCTGGTGAGATTTGTAGTCTCTGGGGAATTCTGAAGCATCTCTTGTGACCTCTGATCGATCACTAAAGTCTATGACGACCTTGAAGTATCTAATGAATTCTGAGGCATATCTGATGAATTCTGAGGTCTCCTGGCGGCTCATGAATTCTCTGACGACCTGGAAGCCTCTGACGAATTCGTTAGTCTCGGACGTCTTCATCTCTCTAACGACTACTGAAGCCTCTGACAAATTCCGAATCCTCTTGTGACTACTAAAGCCTGTGACGAATTCCGAAAACTCTTGCGAAGTCTGAAATTTGAAATGACTACTAAACCCTTAAGCGTTCTCTTGACCCTCTGACAGTTTTCGAAGCATCTAACGAATTCTGAAGCACCCTGTCGATCACTAAAGTCTATGACGACCTTTGAAGTATCTAATGAATTCTGAGGCATATCTGATGAATTCTGAGGGCTCCTGGCGGCTCATGAATTCTCTGACGACCTGGAAGCCTCTGACGAATTCGTTAGTCTCGGACGTATTCTTCTCTCTAACGACTACTGAAGCCTCTGACAAATTCCGAATCCTCTTGTGACTACTAAAGCCTGTGACGAATTCCGAAAACTCTTGCGAAGTCTGAAATTTGAAATGACTACTAAACCCTTAAGCGTTCTCTTGACCCTCTGACAGTTTTCGACGCATCTAACGAATTCTGAAGCACCTGGCGTCTTCTGAAGCCGTGGTGGTGAATTCTGAAACCTTGGTGACAGGAAAAGTTTCTGTCTTTCATAGTCTATGGGGAGTTCTGGAGCACTTTGCGTGTTCTGAATTATCTTCTGAAGCCCCTGGCGTCTTCTGAAGCCGGTGGTGTATTCTGAAACCTTGGTGACTGGTAAAGTTGCTGTCTTCCATAGTCTATGGAGAGTTCTGAAGCACTTTGCGTGTTCTGAATTCTCTGCTTACCTCTTCTGAGGGGCTCTGACGACTTTTGAAACCTCTTTCAGACTCTGACCTTTTTTGACCTTTGACGTTTTCTTAAATCGTTGATGACTTTGACGCCTCTGATGAATTCTGAGGGCCACTGGCGACATATGAATTTTCCGACGCCTATTGAAGACTCTGACGGATTCAGAAGTCTCTCAAGCCTCTTCTGAACACTCTGGGGTTAAGTGTACTCTGGAGCCTCTGAAATTTTGGAAACATCTAAAGTTTTCAGAATACATCCTCTGGTGTCTGCAGAATTTGAATACTATAGCAAAGTCTGAACACTGAGAGGACTACTAAAACCTTAAGGATACTCTGGATTCTCTGAAATTTGTTGAAGTTTTCTGAAGCCTCTGGCATCTTCTGAAGTCTTTGACGAAATCTGAGACCTCTAGTGTCTTCTGAAACATCCGACGTTTCTGAGACTTTTGGTGACTACTGAAGTCCTTGGCGACTTCTGAAGCCTCTTACCTTTTTTGACTTCTGATGTCTCTGGCTGTCTTAAAGTCTTTTACGAAATCTGAAGACTCTGGGGATTTTAAAAATCTACGATTATCTTTGAAGTCAGTGGCGGATTCTCTAGCCTCTGTCGTCTGCTGAAGTCTCTGACATCTTCTAAAGTCTCTGACATCGTTTGAAACCTTTGGTGACTTCTAACGTCTCTGGCGACCTCTGAAGTCTCTAAATAATTATGAAGCAATTGTTGACTTCTGCAATCTCTGAAGACCTCTGACGACTTCCGAAGTCCTTTCTAAACTCTGAAGCCTCTGGTTTGGAACTTCTGACGTCTCCTGAGGCCTTTTCAATATCTTGAGTCTATAATATATTTTGCAGCATTCTTTGATGGGGTTTGAATCGCCTGAAGATTTTTTACGTCTTTGAAAGCTTTTGAAGTTTTTGTGAACTGCTGACTCCTATGACGACTTCT
This sequence comes from Musca vetustissima, assembly GCF_032173495.1. Lineage (NCBI taxonomy): Eukaryota > Metazoa > Arthropoda > Insecta > Diptera > Muscidae > Musca > Musca vetustissima. Next base: position 44,720 of record NW_026886728.1, on the reverse strand, counting down.
GAAATCCATGTCGGATGCTGTGTCAACTTTCGGAATTCTCCTTATAATATATCTTGCATCTTAAACGCCACTGTATATAATACTAATGTTTCTATATCGTTTACCAAACCAAGACCTGTAGCGCATCCAGACTTCCACCACACCACGAATTCAGTTGTAGTGTCTGTTAAATTTCCTTCCATCTGTGTTATTTTGCCTACCTCGCTATATGCAGATTTAGCCCCTTTTTGCGCAAATGTTAGTATGTGTGTATATCCCTGTTTCTTGTTCTTTTGTGGCTAATAACTGCTTTTTAATGAATAAATCACCGAATGATTAAAATCTCTTAATAACATTCATTTAATGATATGACTTTTTACGATATCTTAACGTTTTACGACACACCGTTGTCGTGATCAGCGTCTTCGTAGTCGTCGTCATCGACGATGTCGACGCTGTCGCAGTGTCGACTTCGTCATAGTCATCACTTTAGTGAATGTAGAATGGAGGGACTTTGTGTGATGAAGGGACTTTGTGTGATTATGTCGTGTTTTGTGCGTGTTCTTCTTCTTAGAGTTCTTTGTGATTATTTTAGTTCTGCTTTCTTTGCTCCTTCCCACCAGGATTTGTCTGATTGCAGGGAATTTCAATAGTATTGATACACACTCAAGAATTTTTGAGAGTTCAATTTAGGTCACTAATTGGGGGATAAATTTAAGGAATAATTAATTGCGATCTATTGGCCTTTGATCATAGAAAATGCAAAAGATTATCTGAAGGGTGTACAAGATTTGAATGTAATGGGAAATTGAATCGAAATCCGTTCTGTAGTCATAACTTCAGTTTACCGTGAGTTCGGATTTCTGCTAACGACTACCAAAGCCTCTGGCAACTTCTGAATTCTGTAGCAACTTCTGAACCCTTAACGACTTCTAAAGTCTTGGACGCCTTTTGAAGCTTTTAACGTATTCTGAAGTCTTTTAACGTCTTCTGGGACCTATATAGTTCATGATGACTTCTTAACTCTTGGAGTTTGATTTTCTATGAGTGCTTCTAAAGAATACGACAACTTCTGAAATATATAGAGAATTATGAGGACAGTTGATTTTTTTTGGTGATGTGACTGATTTCGACTTCACTAACATCGTATGTCTCAGACGAAATATTTTTAAATTCCCTCTCAAATCCATCTGGTTCTCATAAAGTCCCTTTCTGTTAGTATTTCCAACCAGGAATCATTTTCAAAAATTTAAAACTATTTACATTCTCATTCTTTGTGGAGGTAGCTGCAGCTCGATACGTCTGGCTATGCCGATGTTCGAGAATAGATTGTGGAACTCGTGGATCATCGGTCCATAGATCTTAGGGTTCCGAGAGGTCCTTTCCGACTTTAACTACTGACCTTGTGCCAGTTAAATTTATCCTGCACAACCGTATTAATTTTGCAGGAATGCCGAACGCAATAATATAATTAACCATTGGCATCAGTCGTTTACACAGCACCCTGGATAGCACTTTATATGATGGGAAGGAGACTAATTCCTCTATAGTTGGCTCATATTGTCTTGTCTCTTTTTTTTGTGCACGGGACACAGGATGCTGAGGTTCCAATCATTGGGCATGCATTTGTCTAGCCAAATTGTACTAATCAGCTGGTGCATGCTCGTTACCAGTATCTGACCACATTTTGAATAGTTCGGCTGGTAACCCATCGGCATCTGCTGCTTTCTTATTCTTCAGCCGATTGATTGCTATTCTGACCTCATCTTGGCTAGGTGGTAAATACTCTATACCGTCATCTATTATTGGTTCTGGGGTATCCTCTTCACCGCTACTATTTGATACCAGAAATTTTTCAAAATGCTCCTTCCAGATCCTCGACACGCTGCCTGTATCTGTCACCAGGGTCCCTTCTTCATCTCTACAGGAGGATGCGCCCGCAGCAAAGCCTTTGGGTTGGTGTTTTACCCGTTGATAGAATTTTGGGACTTCATTCTGACACATGTACATCTCGATTCTGAGATCCATGCATCCCACTAGCCAAATTATACTAATAAGTTGGTGCGTGCTCCTGATCAGCGTATTACCTCCCGTCGTGAATAGTTCGGCTTCTTCAGTCGATTAATAGCTTCTCTGACCTCATCTTGGCCAGGTGGTATATAATCTATACAGTCATCATTAATTGGTTCTGGGGTATCTTCTTCACCCTTATTATTTGATCTAAGAAACTTTGTAAAATTCCCAACACGCTGTCTTTATGTATCACCAAGTTTCCGTTTTCATCCCTACAAGAGGACGTGCCAGCACCAAAGCCGTCGGTTTGGTGTTTTACTCATTGGTAAATTTTCCGGACTTCATTCTGACTCCTGTACATCTCGATATGGTCATTATCACGTTTTTCTTGTTCTTTCTTTTTTTATTACTGTGCTGCTAACTACCATGTTTTTAACTGCAGCGAAGTCAATCAACCTCATTCCGTTGTCATATGTCTTTGGTCTGTTCATCTTTGCCTTCCGCCGGATCATGGGCACAAATAAGACTGATTAGAAGAACTTCGTTTTATAAGAATTAAAGCAATTTTATCATCTACTGAAGTATTAATCATAAAACCGCGGCCAAATTTATCACTGGTTTCATGACAGGTATAATACAGGGCGTAATCATCTGATTTACTTACGCATATCCCACCATCTTGAGTACATCCGCCAAAGCGAAAACTGTGCTCTGTACAACATGCGCACATTCCAGGTTCAGATTCGCAGATCGTGGCCCTTTATACGTCTGCGGGGGTCGTCGACATTAGGGGGGTTTGGTTTTCTTTTTCGTTGAATTTTCATAGATGGAGGGTTTTCTGAGGGTGGGCAACTAACCCGACGCCTCAACCCATTTTTTATTCTTCTTATGGGTGAAATCGCGGAATCTCTCCATAAGGACCCGCAAATCATTATAGATTAAAAATGTAGTGTCTTCCTTTTGGATATAACATAATTGTTCTTCGGTGGCTTAATATACTGGTGAAGCGTCTACGACGATTTAACGATTATCGGGAACGCTTGTTGGCCGTAAACCGAATTCTTTGTGTGGAACAGAAGCCAATAAAAATATATGGGAATGATCGTACGTTCAATGAACATCTACAACAAGGGTGCGCAAAAATTCGCTCGCGAATGAATGAAAATACATTCTTTTCGTTTTGTGCTCATTTTACGAATGAATTTATGGCGATACATTTTTACCAAACGAGCATTCGCCAAAGAATGTTCGCACACACATAACAAACGAATGAGAGCACACAACAACGATCGTTCGTTTCGTTTGGTGTTTGAAATTATTTCTGATATTCTCTCACGAATGAAAACAAACATTCCCGAATTCTTGCGAATGTTCAAAACAGCCACAAAACTAACAACAAACTTTCGTGAACTCAATAGTTGTTGGACATGTGTTTTGTCATTCTACACACTTTCTGCTACAGACACATTCATTCGTTGTGGATGTGTTTATTTTTTATGATATTATTGTTTGTTGTTGTTTTTTAACAGTGCTCACGAGCATTCGCGAACATTTGTTTTTTCGAGTTTGTTCTTCAGCAAGGAATGCTCGCGAATGAATGAATCGACGACGTTTGCAGCAAAGTTATATCGTTCGTGAATTTTTCGCACATTGCGAACATTCGCGAGAGATTGCAAATGCTTGTTCATTCATTGTAGCTTTATCATTCCCGATAAATTGAAACCATTCGAATTCTCGCCGTGAGCATTCGTAAAAAAGAGCGTATCTTAATCATTCTTCGCACCCTGTCTACAACCCAAAATAGTAAGTCTGTACGATGGCTAAGGGGAACTAGTGGATGAAACAGACACACTTATGTTTACGTTGTAACAACGTGAATGAGAATTGTATTGTAGTGTAAAAGACGCGGTTAAATGTCATGGTAGATGGAGCGACCGTAGGTGTTCATGTATATATGTGACTTTTGGTGTATCAAATTATAGAGGAATAGCTCTTTAAGTATAAATAAATCATCCATCCCCAGGTTATTTGAGAAATTTATAACGTAAATAATTTGTCATAAAGTCCAATCCATTCTGAGACGTCATCCGCCGGAGACACTCCACTTCAGCGAATCTAACACAGTTTACATCTGAGACAGTTTATGACTGTATCTATGGAAAACAAACCGATGCTATAGTCGCATATAAAGGTTTAAAGATTTGTATATGCTCATTATTATATTGCATACAATGTATCGAACGCATGTCTATTTAAATCAAATCGGACTTCTTTAATGTTTTCAATAACCGCCTGACAGACCTTGGCCTTACCTTTTTGGTAAAAATTTCCTTTCTTTGTTGACAATAGAAAACATTTTTTCACTGTCATACCAAAAATGTAATTAAGGTTAAAACAAATGTCTGCAATTTGTGGACTTTGAACATTCGACTTTGTACTGCCTCTACGAAAAGCAAAACCAAACCCTAAACACAGTCTAACATAGGTTCTGACACCCCTCACGACATTTACGGGCTTAGCAGCCGCTCTACGAAGTTAGGCATAGCTGTTGTTGCTGTTGATTTAATGGTGTCTGTAAGGAAATAAACACATAAAAATTGTGGACGGATTTTGATTTGTTTGCATACGTAATGGAAAAAAAATGCTTTTTACGACTGTCTGATGTCTGTGTGACTGCCTGCCTGCCTATCTGTCTGTCCATCTGCTGCGTCTATTTGTCTGGAAATCATTTAATGTTCGAATATTTACTTTTTTGCAGCAACTATTTATTTGCATATTTTTTGCAAATTAAATTCCACTTCAGTTGGCAATTGCCCAGTTGGGCATACAGATATACCCACATACATATGCTGCTATGTTAGCCACCCGCATAAATGCTGAATATGTTATAAGACAAACACATACACATAAATATATCTGTCTGCATTCTCTCTCTCCCCATCTAAGAATTCTTGTAAATATTCAAAACACGCAAACGCATAATGCAGACCTATTAGCCATAATCACAGTCAATTACATAAACGTTTCAAAAAGGGCTGCAAAAATATAACCAAAAAGCCAGGGATATACTGCAATAATAAAATGTGAAGTTTAGTATATGGTATACGCACGCAGATATTTAACAGAACCGTGATCGTGTTTTTTTTTTCTGAGCCCGTGTGTGTGGTTTTTCTTTGTGGCCCGTGGCTATGCGGGAGTTAAATTGCCAATTAAATGAGGCTAATACACCACTTGACCCATTCGAATTACTTTGCTTGGAATGAATGAAAGTTTGCTATTTTTAGAATTCAATTGCATTGTTCAAATGCCATTAGAAGTAAAAAATGCTAAAGTCAAGAATTGTTATGACGTTATAATTTGAAGGAAATTGCGATAGTAAAAATTGCCTCTTAAATAAACAAGAGTCTAGGGATTTGGTCAATAGGAAAAGAAAAGTGCAATAAAAACTCCATTCGAAGTGAATACATCCGGAATGTGAAATTTTAGTGTTCAGCCGTTTGTAAACCTCTCGTCGGTGACCCACATTCTAGATCACCATTATGTTCTGTTGGAGGCGGGCCGATTATGAAGCGACGAATATAGAAGAAGTAAAATGGCATACAAATAAATTAAAAAAGTCAAAAGCTCCGATTCGGTTTTTGCATTGATTACAGGGGTTTTTAAGTAGTGTTTAAACAAATTTTATTTTCCGAAGCTGCCGGGTGGCGTATGGTATGATAGATACCAAACAACGACTCTGATTGGCTTTAACGTGGCAAAGCCTAGACTTAGCTTTGTCCCACATTCATCTCAATTGTGGATACTGACTTCCCCGCGGTGTCACCTTACATCATCCGTTGTAATTGTAAGCTGATATGTGCCGCGAGTTCAGCCACAAGAACTATAAAAAATTGGGTTGAGGCGTCGGGTTAGCAAATGTTGACGACCCCACAAAGTATAAAGGGCAACGAATCTGCACTTGGAATGTGCGAGCTTGTACAGAACAGTCGCAGTTCTGTACAGACGATTGCGCACTATATGATAGGTGCCATAAAACGATACATGCAATTGGCTGCGGATTTATGGTTAACAGACCAATACAAGACATCGTTTCCAGATTCACCCAAGAAGATGAGTGAATTGCTATAAAAGCGAAGTTCTTCTATATCAGCCTTATTTGTGCCCAAGCTCCGACGGAAGAGAAATATGAACTGACCAAAGACATATTTTACGAGTGCTACCCTGGCCATGACATTAAAATTCTGCCAGGAGATTTAAAAAAAACATGGTAGTTAGCAGCATCAGATTCAAACATATCGATATACACAAGGCCACCTGGATTTCTCCTGATCAAGTAACGAGAAATCAAATTGATCATGTTGTGATAGACGGAAGGCATTCGGCGTTTTAGACTTTCGATCCGATCCGAGGAGCGAATATCGATTGAGACCTTTACCTTGTGGCAGGCAATGTTCACATCCGTCTTAATGTAGCAGCAAAACACGGAAACTCGACGTCGAAATGCTGCAAAAACAAAAGGAAGTAGAAGCTTACCCACCTGCTTGACGAAATCACTCATTGGCCCGATAAAAATATAGAACCACAATGGCAAATAAGTGCCCACTCCTTTCAAACTGCAGCCAAAACCGCACTTGGGTACCAAAAACCACCATCAAGAAACCCATGGTGTCGTAATACTACTGTTGTGATAGAATTATCAGGAGAAAAGAAAAGAGGAAAAACGTATTTTCCGAAAAAAAGAAGAAGAAACTAGAAAAAAACGCGAGCGTGAGTAAATCGAGATGTACAGGAGTCAGAATGAAGTTCGGAACATTTACCAACGAATAAAACACCAAACACAAAGCCTTGGCGCTGGCGCATCCTCCCGTAGAAACCTGGTGACATATGCAGATAGCGTGTTGCGGATCTGGAAGCAGCATTTTGAAGAGCTTCTGATATCAAATAGTGGCGGTGAAGAAGACACCCTTTTACCAATAAGTGATGACGGTATAGAGTGTATACCACCTAGCCAAGATGAGGTCAGAATAGCAATTACGACTGAAGAATATTCAATACAGGTGGTCAGATGCTGGTCAGGAGCATGCACCTGCTGATTATTACAATTTGGCTATAGGAATACATGCCCAATGATTGGAAACTCAGCATCCTGTGCCCCCTGCACAAAAAACAAGATATACGATATGTGCCAACTATAGAGGAATTAGTCTCATTTGCATCGCAGTGCTATCCAGCGTGCTGTGTGAACAACTGAAGACTTGGAAATTACCCACGAAAAACACATCGACACATTCCACCTTTTCGTCGATTATAAATGCCACCTATTCGTAGACTATCCGCTCAGAGGTGTTTAAAGCAATGTCTGCGTTCGGTATTCCTGCAAAATTAATACGGCTATGCAGGATACATTTAACAGCACAAAGGCAACAGCCTATAGTGTGACCTTTTGAACATTCTGCTGGAAAAGGTCATACTAGAGGCATAGGTGAACAGAAATGTACAACAAACAGCATATTTTACTCGCCTACGCCGATGACATCGAGATAATGGGTCGAACATTGGGATGGGTAACAGCCACCTTGGAACAAATTATGAAGGTGTCTGCCAAAGTGGTATGGTATCAATGATGGTATTAACGCGTAAGACGTCCAGTAGACTCGGGACAACTGTGGAACTGGAGAACTAAAACTTCCTTCATTTTTGAGATTCGGATAAGGATAGTGCAGGCCAACAGATGCTACTATGATTAGTAAGCAATTTAGAAATAAGGCCACCTTTCACCAGACCAGACTCACACTCTTAAAGACGCTGATACTGGATCTGAAGCTTTTGTATGGATTTGTAGCAAGCAGAGGAGACAGCTCTGGGAGTGTTTGAGAGAACATTTCTCCGAAAGAACTATGCGTCGATCTACGTCGACGGTGAAGATCGACGAATGTCAGATGTATCGAGCTGCATCGACTACTGTGGCTAGGCCATGTTGTATGAATGGATGAAGATGTCCCACCTTAAAAGACATATAAAAGCGAGCCAACTGATGGTTCTGGCAGCACGAATTCGTTGGAAAGATCAAGTGGAATATAACATATCGAGACATGGTTTTTTAAATTTGGAAAAACTGCGCACAAGACCAACGCGACTGAAAATCTTTTCTAAGCTCGGTTTATGGAAAACAAGTTCTGTCTCGAGTCAGTTAAGTAAGTAAGCTTCAGGAACGAGGTTGTCCAACTCGACTAATTACTCCAAGCAGAGGACGCTGTTTGTTGTTAAACATAAAGTTCACCAGCATCATACAAAGCCAGTTCGAGTGTTTTGGTTCAGAAGGAGCATTTTCCTTGACAGGAGATTGTCATGTTAGAGTCTTTGTCAGTATAGCACATTGTATCCACTGATGTGTTGCAAGTGGTGCTTGGCTCCGTGCCGCTTGATCTTAAGGTGAGATGTAGGGCTATCAAGTATAAGCTTAAGCGTGGTTTACAGTTGGATGAGGATGATTGGCTCAGGCCTTCTGATCTGATGGATGGGGACAATAGGCGGTATAGCAATATCCTTCATGAGTGTGTTGTGGGTAGGTGGATGGTAGCGACAAAGGAAAATTTGCACTGGATCGGTCTGACTTTCACTTCGGCTTAAGTACTGGTTTTCCACTGACGGGGCATAACACTTTAAATATTTTTTTTTATAAAAGGGGCCTGTCACAAACTTCTTTGGAATTTTTGGCGTTGGATGACGGAAGACTGGAAGCATATACTAACGAAAAACAAGACTGGAAGCATATACTAACGGAATACGGTTACTATAATGACATTAGAGATTTAGTAAGCGAGGATATAAAGGAGTGGAGTGACGGGGTGCGACTTCAGTTGGGTACTTCGTTGAGTTGAAGTATGCTAGGAGATTTAACTAGTTTACTGAGTAGCCTATTTCCCTCTGCTCTTTTAGTTTTATCTATTGAGGATTGGAATACCTGCCCGGAATAAGTGTCGAACTAGTAGAGGATTCTATGCCGAAGTTTGTTGCCTTTGCAACTTATGGTTCACCTGTATGGTACAAAGTCAGGACGACTGACTGTGTTGGGTCAGAAGAAGTTCCTAGGCAACGCGTGGGTTGTACTGTTGTTTTATGTATATATGATGAAGGGCTATCAATCGTGGTTTGCAGCTGGATGAAGATCATTGGCTCAGGTCTTCTGGTGGATGGATGGGGATAATTGGCGTAACAACAATATCTTTCAGGCGTATGTTGTTATCTGGTGGGTGACAGCAACAAAGAAAATGTGACGTAACACTGTAGTGTCAGTCATTCGCCTCGGCTTAGGTTCTGGTTTTCTATTGATGGAGCATGGTTCTCCGAATGTATTTTCCTTTGCAAGTCACATGTCCCATACTGATTTAGTGTGTGTGTGTGTGAGATGACAGGCGACTGGAAGCATATACTAACGGAATGCTGTTACTAGCTAGGGCGGCAATATTGGGTTCGAGGAAGCTCCCTGGTAATGGGTAGGTTGTAGGTGGGGTTTAATATCGAATTGAGATATATGGCTATCAAGTAAAAGCTGAAAAACTGTATAAAGATGATTGGATCAGTCCTTCTGATATGGTGGATGATGATAATAGGCGGTACAGCAGTATCTGTAGAGTGTTGTTAGTCGTAATATTTGTAGAGCACCTGTCAGACATTCATTTCGGCTTAATTTCTGGTTTTCTATCAATGGGGCTTAGTTCTCCGACTGCATTTTTTTACGAAAGGGATATGTCCCAGACTAATTTATATGTGTGAGATGATAAAGAACTGGAAGTATATATTAATGGAAAGTATTTACTATAATGACATTAGAGATTTATAAGGGGTATAACGAGTGCAATTTAAGGTATAAGGAGTGCAATTTAAGGTATGTACCAGAAGCCTTCGTTAAGTTGATACCAGTTTACTGAGGTAGGCAGTCAAAGTGGTAGAGACTCCGGTGAGGAGGTTTCCCTTTTCCATATGGCGGCTGTTGATGTTCATTGGAAGAGAATAGATCTATGGCAAATTCGTATTTTTTTCGTATCAGACAAGTTCAGAATATCTAATATATTGGAACACTTATATAACTTTAAACTATATGTGAATCTGAAGCTGTTTCTCATGGAATACGTCATCACGACGAGAGACGATAGTTTTATGGCACATCCTTTTTTTGACAGTATCATATAAAGTTACGAAGTCAGATTCTTAATTTGCTTTATCGTTTCCTCGATTCTGTAAAATAATTTTAGCGATTTGTTCCCCCCAAATTCCAATGGAGTTCTTTACTAATGGAGCTGTTGTCAGCAGTTGAATTAGAACAGGCTACTGAATTTCCGGCTGCAGTTAGTTTGGAATGTTTTATTTTATCATTTGAAATTGAGTTGTAGAAATAATCACCACGGAATTTTAGGGAATACATTGTTCCGAATGAATTAACCAAGACATTTGTCATTATTTTCCATCAAAAGTCAACCTGCCGCCAGTCTAACAATGATTATCAAAAGCGAAAAAAATTAAACGAAAATATTTGATTTCAGATCATTGTTTTAATGAAATCCTCAGAATTTTGGATAAAAGTTCACAATTTTGTTGTTGCTGTTTCTTTTTTGGTTTTAATAAAGATTACGAATGCAAAAAGAAATTCCAAACTGATTACATTTAATCCACCAAAGGTATGCATTTGATATGGCGTTTTTTTTGTTCATCGTCATCAGCTGCCTCATTGTTATTTTCATTCGTCGGTAGTTTGTTTGTATTAAGCAATTTGTTAATCGAAAGGGAGGGCATGAACGGTTAAAGTCAAAAATCCAAAAAAAAAAAAAAAAAAAAAAGAAAAAAAAACGAAAGCCAAAATGATGCAGGAAAAAAGAAATTGTTCCATTGTCCCCACAAATCCGAAAAATCGAAAAAGTAAAACGCCAAGATTACAGTTTAACGAAACAAAGCTTCAGAAGTCTCCAAACAGATTATGTCCACACGATAAGCCAATAAAGAAGCCCTGGCAAGCAGAGACAAAAGCTTAACGTGCCCTCCTCAGCTCAGTTCAGCTCATATTATTATGGATAAAGACCACGGAATTTGTAAATCCAAAAATCAATTTAAATGTATGTTCACAATTTGTAGCGGAATGTTGTTATTTAAAAGCAGAAAGAATCGCAATTATTTCCAAGAAAAATCAACCAGAAGCTGGATGGATGGTTAGCTTGCTGGCTGGCTGGCGGGATTTCTACCGCAAGACCTTCTGCCGTCTTTTACAAATGAAATGGACGAAACAAATTGCAGATGAAACTGCAGTCCAAGAATATCCATCAGCAGGCCAAAAGGCTACAACAGCAACAACACCAACAAGCGACAAGAATGGACAATATCAATCTTCACTAAAAACACTGAAACTGTCATCGAAAATCATTTTGAGCGTTGCTGTGTGTTATCCCTTCGAATTATCCTCACTCAGGAATGAATTAAAAACAGTTGGGGTCGGCAGAACAAGTTTGAAGGTACCCTACCAAGGATGTGGATTTTTTAAAAATAGGTTTTCAAAGGCGTGGCTTTTTTAAAGAATATTTTTTTAAAAACCCAAACGTGTTTTTTTAAAGAATATGTTTTCAAGAACCCAAACAAGGCGTGGATTTTTTAAAGAATATTTTTTTAAAAACCCAAACAAGGCGTGGTTTTTTTAAAGAATATTTTTTCAAGGACCAAAGGTTAGGTTAGGTTTGGGGATGTGCAGTCACTTATGTGGCTGCAGCACTCTAAGACCGGTTAGGTCTGTTTTGATCATCCACGAGAAAAGAAGAGATAAGGACAGATCTGTAGGGGAGAGAAGATTTAGAAAATAAACGAAGCTTACAGGAAAGTAAGATTGGAATAAAGGTCGATGGCTATAGGAATCAGACAGAAGATGTGTTACGTGTCAAGGTTGTACGTTCCTAACCACCTTAGGTTTCTAATTATGCTGTAGATTAGAGCAGGTTTGGTTGTTGAGAAGGAGCTGAGACTCTGTAGAAAATGAGCGCCCACTAGTCTGTGCCGCCTGTAAGCCAGGGCTGGGCAGTGACACAGGAGATGCTCAATTGTCTCCGTCTCCTCCTCGTCAACGCAGAGTCTACAGTAATCAATTGCCTCAAGATCCCATTTACTAGTAAAAGCCCTGATATTGCAGTGACCAGCAATGATTCCTGTCATCACTCTAATTTCAGCTTTGCTCAGGTTCAACAGTGAGTGCGTTCTTTTGGTAGACAGAGTCGGCCAAATGGATCTTGACATGTTGCTTCTAGGTTCGTTGTGCCAAAGTTCGTAGGCTCTTTCGTCGAAGAATGTCTCAAAGATCTGGTTAAAATGACATATGGGTGGTTTGGTTGAGTCATCAGTTGCTAGATCTGTGGATTGAGATCCTCGTCTAGCTAGTTCGTCCGCTCTTTCATTACCCAAGATGTCACAATGTCCTGGTACCCAACACAACCGATAGCTGTATGTAAGTTCTTCCAAAGCTGCTCTACACTTGAGGACGGCCTCAGATTTGATATAACAAGATTTGATGACTTTAAGAGCCGCCTGACTATCCACAAAGATAGTCACCGGTTCAACGACCTCTACATCCAGACTTTTTATCAATTCCGCTGCCTTCCAAATCGCGAAGATTTCAGCTTGGAAAACACTACAGTTGCAATCCAGCTTGTAGGTTAACTCAAGGCCTAGCCTTTCACAGTAGACGCCCGCCCCTGTACATTCGTTCATCTTGGATCCGTCTGTATAGAAGGCCAGACCGTCCAGAGGAGGGTTACGTCAAATCTCAGGATTGGTGATATATAGTCGCTTAGTTTAACGCGTTGGTCCAATGTCATACCTGGTTCGTTCAAAATACTACCATTTCCAAAGGTACAGTTTCGCCAGAGGTTTTGTTCATGCAGCCTTAGAGCGCTGCGCGCGGCCTAACACTTAATGCTGAGGCCCAGAATATTAAAGTTCCGCATTGCGTTCAGAGCTGCTTGTGGTGTACTCCTTCTGGCTCCTGTAACTAAAATTGAGGCGGCTTTTTGTACCTTGTCTAATTTACTGGATGTCGACTTGAGGCGCAGACAGTTCCACCACACAAGAGAACCATAGGATAGGATGGGCCTTACCACAGTGTTATACAACCAGTGTATAGTCGATGGAGTTCTTGCATGCATAGAGTGCAATCATCCCTCTCTTTGCCTGTTCCTCAACGTTTCTATTCCATCGTAGTTGACAGTCCAGAATTGTGCCGAGGACCAAAACGAGGTCTGGATTTTTAAAGAAATATTTAAAATATATATATATATATATATGAAAGTTCCAAATGGGATGCCAGACTGAATTAGCCCCCATCCTCCGGTGAAGGGTTTTAAAACATACCCATCGTTTTTTGCTTTCATGTTCTTGCCTTGTTATCCTGTTTACTGTAGTGTTTGTGTGTCGGTGTGGTTGTTGTGCCCTGTCATCGTCAACTCGTCATCATCGTTGTGTTGTTGTCGCTGTTATTCGTGCAACTCAAAATGATGCTAATCCATCTCCGTTGGCTGCAATAATGCCACGTTAAGCACAAATTTATGCCCAAAAAACGAAGCTTGACAAAAAAATACGACAGTGAAACCGAGAAGAAAAAAACCCTAACCAAGGGACAAAAACTGTCACATTCAAAGACATGATCAACACGCAACAACGATCATCATCATCGACCAGAACATCAGTCGTCTTCACCTCTCTCGTTTCCTCTCTCTCTCTGTTGAATTTTTGTTCAAATTATGTTTTTTTTTTTTTGGATGGATCACAAAAAACCATCACAAAGTCAGTGTGAAAGTGAAGTGATGGCGAGCCAAGGTCGCCTAATAGACCCCGGGTTAACATAACATGAGTTTAACATGATTCCGTCAGTGCCTTCGTTGACAGGAATGAGATCCTTTGAAGTGTGTTATTTTTTGTTGCTTTTGGATGATGCGAGAGGTGGTGAGATAGTGTAGCGCAATTATTTGGGAATATACGTTAAGAGTCCTTATAGGACTCAAAAGATTGGATGCTCTCAAACCAACTCATTTTTGACCGGCCGCTTTTATATGCCTTTTAAGCTGGGGCATCCTCAACCATTCGCACAACATGACCTTACCACCGTAGACGCTGAAGCTCGATACGTTTGTCGATGTCCGTGTATAGATGGTATAGCTTGTGGTTCATTCGACGACGATATTCACCGTAGACGCAGATCGGCCCGCAGATCTTTCGTATAATGTTTCTTTCAAACACTCCAAGAGCTGTCTCATCTGCTTGCACAAATACCCATCCATCAGATCCATACAACAGCAACAGTTCAGAGAGGTGGTTTCGGAATTGCTTATTTTGCATCTGTTGATCAACACTATTCTCCTCCGAATTTCAAAACTGATGTCATTAGTTTAGTTTATGACGGTGCCAAGGTATATAAAATCTTTAATTACTTCGAAGCTGTAGCTCTCAAGTTCCGGAGTTGGTCCGAGTCTACTGGGCCTTTTGCGCGTTGATACCACCAGCTTGGTCTTCATTTACTTCCATTTACTGCCAGACCCACTTTGGCAGACTCCTTCTAAATTTGTTCAAAGGTGGCTGTTACCGCTCTCAATGTTCGACACATTATATCGATGTTATCGGCGTAGGTGAGTAAAATGTGTTCTTTGGTGTACTGAGTCCGCCTTTGCATCTCGTATGACCTTCTCCAGCGAGATGTTTAAATGGTCACACGATAAGCTGTCCCCTTGTTTGAACCCTCGTTCGGTATTGAATGGCTCGGAGATTGAGTTGGGTAGCTCCGAAACGAGCTAGTTCATTGAAACTGTTGAACGATCGGAACTAGTTCCAGCTCTTGAAATAATATTGTTCCTTTTTCTGATATCGTTACTTTATTTACTTTTTTCATTTATCAACGAATCAACACGGATCTATGTGAGCGAAAAAAAAAACAAAGAAGAACGATGAAAGAGATATTTAAAGGAACTATCTAGGAATCGGAACTATAAGGATCAAAGGAACTATATTAAGGAATTAGTTTCTTTTTATAGAGGAACGAGAAAGGTCGATCCGTTACGTGAACTCAACTCTACTCTATTCCGAGAAGTCCTTTCGGACTTTAACTGTTGACCTTGCAAGTGTTAAAGTTATCCTGCATGACCTTACTAATTTTGCAGGAATGTCGAACACAGACATAGCTCCAAACACCTCTGAGCGTATAGTGCTAACAAATCCGTGTTTATAGTCGACGAATAAGTGGAATGTGTCGATGTGTTTTCGTGAGCCTTTTTCCAGGATTTGGCACAGTGTACAAATCTGGTCTATTATGGATCCAGGTCTCAAGCCGCATTGGTATGGTCCAATTATGTCATTGACCATGGGCTTCAGTCGTTCACACAGCACGCTGGATAGTACTTTATATGCGATGGAAAGGAGAATAATTCCTCTATAGTTGGCACATATCGTCTTGTCTACTTTTTGTGCACCGGACACAGGATGCTGAGGTTCCAATCATTGGGCATGCATTCCTCTAGCCAAATTGTTCTAATCCGTTGATGCATGCTACTGACTAGCATCTGACCACCAGTCTGGAATAGTTTGGCTGGTAACCCAGCGGCTCCTGCTGCTTCATTGTTCTTCAGCCGACTAATTGATATTCTGACCTCATCTTTGCTAGGTGGTATACCCTCTATACTATCATCTCTTAATGGTTCTGGGCTATCTTCAGAGCCACTTTTTGATACCTGAAGCTCAAAATACTCCTTCCAGATCCTCAACACGCTGTCCGTATCTCTCACCATGTTTCCTTCTTCATCTCTACAAAAGGGTGTGTCTGCACCAAAACTTTCGGTTTGGTGTTTTACTCGTTGGTAAAATTTCCGGACTTCAATCTGGCTCCTGTACATCTCGATTTGCTCACGCACACGTTTTTCTTGTTTCTCGTTTTCTCCTAATAATTCTCCATCGTATTACGTGTTACTACTGTCTGCAGGGCTGCTCTATACGCTGCGTTTTCACCTCAGTAGCATTACGGCTCTACTGATCTTACCATGGGTTTCTTAATGGTGGTCTTTGGTACCCATTTGTTTCTTTTGCTGGAGTTTGTAGGGAGTGGGCTATTCTTTGACATTGTGCTTCTGTATTATTATCGGGACAAGGAGTGCTTTCGTCAATCAGTTGGGCAAGTTTAGCGGAGTAGGCTTCAGCTATATGTTTGCAGCTGTTCGGCGTCGTGTTCCTGCCTTGTGTTAGATCGCATCCTTGCTGTGAGTGCGAACCTAGGCTGCTACAAGGTAATGGTCCGAACAGATATTCGTTCCTCGGATTGATCGAACGTCTAAAACACTGGATGAATGACTTCCGCCTTTCACAACAAGATCAATTAGATTTCCAGTTGCTTGATCGGGAGAAATCCAGGTGGCCTTGTATATATCGAGTTGCTTGCATCTGGTGCTACTAACTACCATGTTTTTGCTGCCGCGAAGTCAATCAACCCCATGCCGCTGTCGGACGTTTCTTCATGAAGGCTGAATTTTCCGACGGTGGGGCCAAAAATATTTTCCCTTCCGAGTTTTGCATATGTCTTTGGTGTTCTCATCTTTGTCCTCCGTCAGAGCATGGAGACAAATAAGACTGAAGAACTTCGCTTTTATACGGATTATAGCAATTCGCCCATCTACTGAGGTGAATCTAGAAACGAGGTCTTTTATTCTCCTATTTACCATAAATCCGCAGGCAAATTCATGCCTCGTTTCATAGCAGCTATAATACAGTGCGTAATCGTCTGATTTACTTGCGCCTGCCCCTTTCCATCGCATATCGGCTTTGCACTACTTTAGTACATCTGCCAAAGCGAAAATTGCGCCTGTTCTGTAGAACGTGCGCACATTCCAAATCATCCCCTACGTCACCCTGCTATTAGTTCCATAGTTCCTTATAGTTCAATTGTTCATTTTGTATTCCGTGTCTTATTCTTGAACGACTACAGCAAACAGAACGAGATTAACGAAAGTGTTGGACCTAGTTCCGATCATTCTCTTTGCGGAATATTTCCTTTGAACTACTTCATTCCGGAATGATAGAACTCTACTCTCGACCCTCGTGACTTCTTAAAAAACAAAAAGAAGTAAAACAATAGGTGTTCACCTCATTACTTACAACTTATTTGTTGTCATTTTTTGTGGTCTGTTGTACCTCAGACGTCAGCAGGCTGGAATCACAAGAATCGGGACACAGTACAAGCGAAAAAAAAACACTACTACTGATAGTGTGGCAAAGAAACCGAATATGAAAAAAAACTCCAGAGTGTCATCGGCATAGGGTTAAATTCGATCATTTGTTGGGTGAGTTATGCGCGGCATCGTTTTGAATTACGGCAATTCAACAGAAATCGAAAACGAAAAAGAAGAGATGCGGCGACAACCGACACCGAACAATGACAATAGTGGTGCTGCCGATGTTGTAGCTGCAGCTGTATATGGATGGATGGGAGTAAATTGACCATTGGTCCAGCTCTAATTGATGCAGCAGGGCTATAAATTGTTATCGCCAAATACTGATCAGTAGTGGAATACAAATGTATTCCGAGAGGAGAATGGAGAGTGACACAAATTGGTGCCAGGGAATGAGGAGGATATTTTTGAGGGGAATATATTTTGAGGTTATTTATCCCCGTTTTTCAATTTGAAATCCTCCAATTTCCAATATTTGACCTAAATTATTAAACCCATTGATTTTTTGTTTTGTTTTAAATTTCTTATTACCATTTGCATGTTCGGCATTAAAACATCCTTGTGATTAACCACAAACAAGATTATCCTGACCACAAAGTGGCTGTCGTTATTTTCTTGTTTTTGGCAATTTAAAGATAAATCTGTAACAAGTTGCAGCAGCAGCATCAGTCGCAGCCCCATTTCCCTAATCAAGCATCAGTTATTCCCTTTGGTGAAGGCTTCTTCATCATTCCATGTCCCAGCGGTGATGCCGATGTCGGTGGTGGTAATGAAGTTAACTCACCTTATTTGGTGAATTGACCAAAATTAAAGAACCCAAACCCGAGTAGAACATCTGTTGTTTGCATTAACTCTACAGATGACGTAAATTTGTTTTGCAATCTCTGACCCAAAACATCTCGAGCTGCTCTTCTTAACACATTTCAATACAGATGCTATGGCATGATCTGTTAAGCTGCTGGTATTTCCGCTCCATAGCATTGGCTGGCTGGCTAGCAATTGCATAAGAAAATATGTGTGTTTTTTGGGGTTTTGATTTGCAATTTGCGATATATGGAGTATTTAAGTTGAAACCAATCGAACATGTGTTCTATGTGCAAGTAATTAAAGTTTGTGGTTGACCTATATCTAAATATGTTTAAGAAGATGTGAGAGATTATATTATTATGGACTTACGAGCGAAATATCTGTCCTTAAAAAGGATTAATTATGGCATAGAAAAATCGAACTTAGTTCCCCACTGAGCTGATTTTTTATGTAGGAGTAAATTGTGTGCCAGAGTTCTAAACTCAGGAAAATACTCATTGGATTCGTCGAAGGTTTCGAACAACAAATTATGGCACATAATTGATATAAAGATGATAGATCGGAATACCAGTCTGTATATCAACATCTGTCCGACGTTTGACTAACCTCTCTAAATCGTACCAGGTTCAATGGTTCAGCAAGATCTGGCATCAGTAATGTTATAAAAAAATAATCCAGCGGTGCCGAAACGTCCGCATTAATGTTTGTTTGGTCCAAAGAGCTGGATACTGTCCAAAGTGCCTGGTCCGATTAGTCTCCTTCCCATCGCATATAAAGTGCTATCCAGCGTGCTGTGTGGACGACTGAAGCCAATGGTCAATGGCATTATTGGTAAATTACTGGTAAATCCATCATAGACCAGATTTTCACACTGCACCAGATCCTGGAAAAGGCTCAAATACTATTCGTCGACAGATCAATCCGCTCAGATGTCTTTAAAGCCATGTCTGCGTTCGGCCTTCCTGTAAAATAAATACGCCTATGCAGGCTAACTTTAACTTACACAAGATCAGCAGTTAAAGTTGGAAAGCATTTCTCGAAGCCCTTCAATGCCGAACCAGGATTCAGACAAGGTGGCAGTTTGCCATGTGACCTGTTTAACATCGTGCTGGAAAAGTTCATACGAGAATGACATTCTGTACACCAAACACCTACACCGACGATATCGACATAATCGGTCGAACATTGCGAGCGACAACTGCCACCATTGAACGAATTTAGAAGGAGTTACCAAAGTGGGACAGACAGTAAATGGCGAGAAGACCAAGCTGATGGTATCAACGGGCAAGACGTTCAGTAGACTCGGATCAGCTTGAAAATAACAGCTTTGAAGTAGTCAAAGATTTCATAAACCTCGGTACCGCCATAAACAAAACTAACAACCTCAGCTTTGAAATCCGGAATAATTTTGACTACAAGACACTGATACTAACCGTGCTCTTGTATGGATCTGAAGCAAGAGTACTTGCGCAAGCAGAAGAGACAGATCTTGGAGTGTTTAAGGGAAAAATTCTCCAGAAGATATAGGGGCCGATCTGTGTCGATGGTGGATATCGCCGTCGAATGAACCATGAGTTGTCCATCTATTCTCGGCATCGACATAGTCAGACTTATCGAGCTGCAGCTACTACGTTGGGTAGGTCATGTCGTGAGAATGGATGTTGTGGAGGATGCCCCAGCTCATAAGGCAAATAAAAGCGAACCAACTGATTGTCCACAAAGAAGGGGAAGGCAACCAATCCGATGGACCAAGTGGAAAACACAGTTCTGCTGATAATAGGTTCGCCTATTAACCTGACCGAAGGTCAAAAAATATGATTCTAGAATCAAATTCAAGAGGAGTTGCTCAATAGAGACCGGCACGTAAGCTGTGCCAGAAGAAGCTCTTCACTCTGCGAAAATGCAAGAGGGTGTTAGCTTAGGACTCTTGTTGAGTCACATATTTCCGCTTAGCGTGGAAGTCGTCCCCGTATACTAAAGATTTTTTGCAGAGTGGTCTATTGTCCTTTGCTCCAAAGCTACCCTGTCATCCTGGTTTTTATGAAGGCAGTTTTGCTCTCCCGAAAAAGACAATTAACTTCGAACGATTTTACCATTGCTTCTGCCAGGTTGTTGACATTCTGGTCTATGTCATCAGTTTATGGTATTCATAGCTCTCTTTGGTCAGTCTCACGAATTCTATGCAATTAGTCTTGGACTTGTTCCGGAAGTATACGGGTTTCAGCGGCGGTCGGTAAATTGTAAACCTAATATGTTTGTGGTCAGAGAAGAAGTTATATTATGAGACTCTCGAATCTTGTATCTCGTCTATTAACATCTAAAGAGTTAATTTTACGATTTCTCATGATGAATGTCGAACAAAATGGGAAATAGAACAGCGCCAAGATTATTGATCTACAGGTCGGACAACCTGATGGTTGTGATCAACCATGTCACCTGTAAATACTTTTCCTTTTACGGCAGGGGTAGATTCATGCAGTCAGATTTCGTCACAGAAATGTATATGGATTGGTGCCGGAAAGGGTATATACGTTAGATCCCAAAACGTATATCTTCTTGATTAATATATTACATAGCCTGACTTCTACATTGAACACCACTTTAATATATACCCCTTATTAATATGATACTAGGATACCTACATTTAAGCAACAAGCTCATTTTGAAACAATAATAACTAGACAAATAGACTTCAATGAACAGTCATGAAAATATTGTCGAGATATGGGAGAGTAATTCTCATTCACTTTGTGTTGTCGTATATATAAGTGTTTCAGTTTTCATCGGCGGTGGTGAAAACAGGTACGAGCGAAATTGACTTGTGGCAGGGTCCGCAGTTGCCGTACCTTGTACCGAACATAACCGAGGCCAAAACCGTGTTGTTGTCGCAACACGATCCAACTACGTCAACCAGCATTGCTACAACTTTAGTAGGCTACACAACCGAAGCCGACTATACAACTGCAGCTGAGTGCCATAATCACTGCCTACTAGCTATAACTAGAAGCTGATTACAGCGACCAGCTATACCTCCATCAACCTAACGAAACAAGTTCCGAAACGATAACCGAAGAATCGAATAACTCCATAGCATTGAAGATCCCGAATGATACTCATAATCTAAACATAGAAGTTTTTTAACTTAAGGTTTCTGGTTCCTTGAGTTGACCCTGGCTGCGACTTATTTGCATCATCACTAGGATATTTTGTCGCCGACTGTACATCCAACTACTGCGAACCAAATGACCCAAAATTAAGGAAGCTAATTCAATTGACATATATTTAGGGAAATAAAAGAATTCCGCTTGGTCTACGGTAAAAACACTAATCAATTCACAATCAATTGTGTGGGGAAACGAGGGCCCTTCCCTTTCTTCCACACACAGCCTCTTTATTATGGACCAGATCTGCTTATAATTAATACTACACCGACTAAGATGTTCTAACCTTTTAGAGCCATTACAATTGGTGTGCCCTGGATACCAATTATTTTGAATACACTAAACATATTCATACAAATTTAAATTGTCAAAATGTCTTCTACTCATTTCCTACCCTTTGGTTGAAAATCTGTCTTCTACACATACTTCGACTAGTAACACATATACAGAAATTTAATTAAAAAGCTTACCAAAAATACTCCAGTAATCTTTCTCTTGTTAGTAGCATCCTTTAAAAAATGGAAACTAAAAGATGGTGCTAAGTAAATAAAATAAACGAAGAGAAGGTGCACAGAATGTTTCGCTTAGTGCTCTTCACGAACAAAATGGAAGAAAGAGGCAAAAATGATAATTTTATTAGTTGCCAGATAAAGATATGTTAACACATTTCTGTCGTGTTCGACCATATACATCCGAACAGTCGTCTGTCTGTCCGCCAGTTTCCATTCACTAATAATCTCTAATGTGTTCACGCTTACTGTGAATTTGAAATGGCCAGCCTGTTACAAAAAATAATAATGAAAAAATAGGGGAACGAGTTTAGGCTGCGGACCCATCCATCCATTGAGGAGGACTCTTCCATAAGTCAAGAATATATGAGTGTGTATGTATTTCCAGTCGGGTATTTATTACTCCATGAAGATGCATAGCGTTGAAAATCGATTTGTTAGGTTGCGCCTGCGCAAACAAAATATCGACGGATAACCAAACCAGCACCATATAGATCTTTCGTATGGCCAAGAAGAAGAAAAAGAAGTCAAATGAGAAATGGTACCACAGAGCTGCGAGTAGTCGATCGTGATCTTCATGATGAGCAGGATGATGACGATCGTGTATGAGTGTTTTTGGAACGTATGTCGAATGGAATAAAATCGAGTATCCAGCACAAGCAACAGTAATAATTCTACGATCATTGTGTCAGTTCCATCTCTTCCTTGGTGTGTATGTGTGTGTGTGTGGAGGACAGACGGAGGAATATAACCATCATCAGCATCTGAAGTAACATAAATTACGCATTTAACAAGACCATTTTTAGCGTCTAAAACCAAACCCCTAAGTTATGAAACGAAGTTTACTGCAGTGCTAAAATCACAGTCAGTTTTACGAAGTAAGGGCCGAGAATCCTGCAATAAGAAAGTATGGCGCGCAGTATGACGTTTACTTGGTACTATGAACGCAAATTGGTAATTGCTGCAAAGTCTAGAATTAAATGTAGTTGGGGCCTTAATGAGGGCTGTGGAAATTTTAATTTTTCGGATAGCTTTTGGAGAACAAAAGAACTCAATGAGACTGTAATTGTCGTTGTCGGAACACAAAACACCTCCACAGTCTCCTCAGTTCATGGTATTCGCAACAAGATCATTGAAATTGTAGAGTTTGTAAGTGAGAATAATGATCAGTGCGATTCAGGAAACAAAGCTGACCGATAACTGTAGCTTACAGCGTTGTGATGGTGACAACATTGTGAGGAAGGGTCGTACCAGGGGCGGAGGTGATGGTCACCATGTTACACCATTCTGTCCAGTACAGACCTTTATCGCTTGGGCTAGACTCTGGTGAGCCATACATTGAATGTGTGGAGGGAGAAGTCAAGTGTGGAACTGTCGAGGTAGATGTGCTACATTTTTATATTCCGACAATGAATAGCTGTATACTGCGTTAATTACAGGATATCAGTCCGCTATTAGAAGGTAATAATCGTCTGGTACTAAGGCATTTCAATGCCCACCATGAGTTGTGGTAATGGTCAGAGGTGCATAGCGCTGGCTGAGCAAATTGTCATTGCTGCACCGGATCTAATAAACGATAAACGTAACCTGGCAACCGGTCATTTCACTTGACTCAGGCCACCTTCCTATCATCGTATTCGCCAACAAGCCACCCGCATTTATTACATCTGAACGCCGTACTTTACTGAACCCCTGGAAAGATAAGTGGTCTGGTTTCAGAGTGTTAACCAATCAGCCCTTCATAGAACTGTCCACTTTCTCAGATCCTCGGGTAACTGAGAGAAATGTCCGTAAAATCGACACTACTGCTGTCCCTCGCTGGCCGAATGCTCGAAGTAAGACCAAACTTCCCGACCCCTGAATACCGAAGGGTGCGAGAACTTACCCTTGAAGTCAATAGGCTAGTACGCGAGCACAAAGGAAAATACCTCATAAAACAAAGCAACATTGTCACCGAAACAAGTATATTGCGGGCAAAGGTTACGTCACTCAGAATCCAGGACGGCAGGATGACAAGGCGGCTTTCAAATTTAATGACGTAACTGTGGTGCGAAGAGGTGCACCACGAAGATGGTACCACCACGAGGTGGTACCATCACAATTTACGAAGGAGGACGTTGTAGATGTCACCAAAAACGAAGACATCCAAAGAGTTGGGCCTGGACGGAATGAACCCAGAGTAGAGTACTTAATATCAACCCTCTACTTGTCGTTAACCACCAACATAGTACCTGAAGGCTGGAAAATAGACGGGATGAAGTCAAGAATGTGAATCGTACAATCCAACTTCACTCCTGTCGCCAGTAACAAAGGTACTTGAAGCGTTACTCCTCCCATCGCTGAAAAGTAGTTTTCCAGTTGCCCAAGATCACCATGGATTCCGTAAGATGCACATCACATATATTATCAGAGAACTTAACCAAAATAGAACGTACAACCAAAGAGATATGGGGGCACTTGGCCTATTAAAGGCCTTCGATACAATCAACCATGCCACGCTGTTCAAGGACATATAGAAGACAAATTTCAATCCGGTTTTCAAGTGTTGGCCAGTCGTATGAGGAATTCAGAAACAGGAATTCCAAACCCCGCATAGTGAAAAAGGGGTTCCACAATGAGGACTCATTTCTCCGGAATTGTTTAACCTGTAGAAATCATAATGTATGCGGATAATTGTACGATAATGGCGTCGATAATTATACGATGAATCTTATTCACACTGATAAAGTTGAGGAAGCAACACGAGAGTACTTAGTAAATACAACCTTCAGAGAAAACCCGCCTCCGATAGCAGTAGTTACTGCGACAAAATAGAGTGGTTTTGGCACAGCTGATATCTGGTGGTCAACTCTTTTTGGGTACCACACGGTAGACAATATCTGCCAGGTTTGTGGTAATGGTTCATATTAATTGCCCAGACAAACCCAATCACCTAACTCTATATTCATTTTCCATATAACCGGAACAAGTTGAAATCTCTTTTAAAGTTGGTGTTAGAAGCAGAACCAGATTAGAAAGAAAAATACATAACAGTTTAAGTTGCTACAACAACTGATGGTTGGTGTCGACGCTAAATACAGAGAGCAGCGTTATCTTACGCAAATTTTCAACAATATTTAATACGATAATATTTTATTCCAATTACCGTATTCACCCTACTCTCAGCACAATCACATGAGTCGGACACATTAATTGGAACAAGTTCCTTATAGAACAATTCTGCAGGTTATTTTTAATTGATAAGATAATTGATTTAAGCTGGCTTGCAGATTATTATGATCGAGGAAGGGTTGTACTAGGGAGCCGACAGCGACGATTTAACGGTGATCGGGAACAGTTGTTGTCGGCCATTCAGCCACGACGATTTTATGTATATTATTAGTACATGTTGATTAAGAGCTCGCAGTAAGCCGAAGCTCCTATGTTGAACAGTAAACCGACGTCTCCATGTAGAACAGTTAGCCGAAGCCTCTGTGTGTATGTATTAATGTTGCCGCCACAATGGGTGCGATAGCACGCTGCCCTCTGTGGATAAAACTGAAATACTTATGTGTGCGGTGCAACAAAGTGAATGAGAATTATATGGTAGTGTAGAAAACGCGGGTAAATGTCAATCTAAATACGTTGCTATATATACGTTGCTTAAGTAGTTCTTAAGAAAAAATGTTTTACAATAAAATCAGAATTTATTTAGCATCCAAAGAAGAAGCTTGTCTATTTTTTTGTGAAAGTGGGTATTTAAATAGTTAAATCCTGCCGATGAATAACTATGTTTTTCGCTGTTCATTCCGCGATAGTTTTGCCGTTTTGGTGAGTTAAATTTGTTAAAAAGACTGTATATGGGGAAATTTGTAACGAGGGCCTTTAACTGCATCAAAAAGGCCTAGTATTTTCCGCTTCACCTCTAAGTATTTTGCTAAACACACATAACTGATGGGACCCAACAACAGCAGGCAAATAACTGCAACAGCAGCTACAATTTTCAAGCGTAAAAACAACAGCAGAAAAAGTTAAAAATCAAATTAGTGAATGTGTTGAAAATTAAAAACAAATTCACGGATAAATTGCATCTGCCAGATACGCAATTATTATGAATTCCAGCGAATGCAACGAACGGCGAGAGTGGCATCAACAGCAGCATCCTTCAGCATTGATAAAACGTACGCCCCGTATATTCGGTTTTGGGTCTGGATGTCTTCCATTACCACTACCGATAGAATGGGAATCAGATTTATTCGTGGAGTTGAACAGGAGTTAATCGCTGCAATACAAAATTTCTGGAGATATGTATGAGTGTGTGTGGGTATGTCTTCGATGTGAGCATTCGCTCTGCATAGCCTGAAGGTGTTGCAATTTGATGGTTTTAAGTCTGGTTTGTTGTTCTTCTCCCAGCTCCTCATAATCATCGTTGTTGGTGTTGTCGTCGTGGTCATTCCAGGGAATATTATAAAGGCGTTGCACAGTGCACAACGCCCGGACAGTGCAAATATTTTGTTTTAAATGATTTTGGATGGAAGAAGAAGAAAAAACGAAGTTAAGGAGAAAAAACATGTCGAATTAACACAACACCAGTCACGTTAGTTTGGACCACAAATATCCCGGGTGGAACGAGGACTTTACTTATGAATGACTGACTCGCTGGCTGGATGAATGTTGCTGATGGGGTGTTGTGGTCATATTTGTTTAAAGCCAGCATTTTATTTATGCACCATTAACGTGTTCAAATCTTGTTCGCTTTTTTTTTGGTACTCCTTCCTCTTCTTATTCTGACCATTCATTCTCATGGATCTGTTCGTGGCTCCTCTTCATTTTATGACTGAATACAATAATTAAATGTTTTGCTTGTTGCTGAACTGCTAAAAATTGCTGCTGCCACTGCTGTTGCTACAATGATCCTGATCTTCTTGGAGCAAGAACATACCTCGTCTTGCGCATACACTATGGCAGATAGTCGTCCAGGGTGATAATCATATTTTTGTAGGTGGAAGCAAAGGCGTGTTCAACACCAAATGAATTATTTCTTTGAAATGATATTACCCTGCATGACTGCAGCCAATCCGTGTTTCATTCGTATTATGGCTGAATGGTAAATTAGAGAGATATAAATTTCAAGTGGATTGTTAAAATTCGATAGGACATTTATCGAATGAATTTTATTTAGTGATTTGGACATAATTTTCCGGCGTAGAAATGAGAATGGAAAATTTGTTGGATATCCCACTAACAGCTCATACTGGCAATCTCGCTATTTTGTTTTCAAATCGCGGTCGTCGACCGAGGACGACCGAAGTTATGGTAACACTGCTTTATTACCATATCATAGAATAGAATTGCATAGTTGACGAACGAACTAGTTCAATTGAAATGATTCTCCGAAAAGAACGTATGGACTCTTTTCAGGCTATAAAGTGACCGAACTATTTACATATGCTGAACACTAAAAGTTTGGATAACTTTAAACATTATTTAATGAAAATAGTTGAACTATATGAAGCGCTGGTGCAGGTAATGCAGCTACTTTGTCAGGCTACGTCCTCAGATTTTCTGGAGTAAGTTGAGTAGGTTTTGCAGAGCAATTGAATACGTGCAGTGCGGTGTGAGGACCTGTAGCACATGCTAGGCACACAGATTCTGCACGTAGTCATCATTCCATGCCCATTACGAATTGAGACGACCGGACCACCCTGAACGTAATTGGGTCAAAACTACTCTGGTTTGGCTGGGCAGCTGACGTTCTTCAGCTGCGATGGTTGGGGGGATGAGTCCGAGAACGCCATTCACTCTATATTAAGCACTGCTGCAACTTCATTAGTATGAATGCTATTTAGACCTGTTCGATATGCAACTTGATCTAGAGGCTCCCTAGATCCTCATGCAGATCCTTCCTGACACAACTGGTTGGGGATGTCTTATCCATCATATGATGCTTAGGATGATTGTCGCTGAAACATCCAAGCAGGTGCTGCAACGAAAGCATATTGCTATGCAGACGTAAGAGAAGGATCTTCGCCTCCTAATGAAGATGAACCACTGATGTCATGAGGAGGCACCATATCGCAATTCTCGAGGCGCTGTCGAATGTGACCGCGAAGTAGCTGATGGTCGGAATTAAGTGTCCCTAGACCTGCACATTCAATGGCATTCATATCTCCGCAGTCCACGTGGTGAACAATGTGGGCGAAGATTTCGTGGCGGATATTTTCATATTCCTCGCGTGCTAAATCGGCGAGATAGGCATCCAACTTTAGACATATGTCCTCAACTATAGAACCAATCGCCATGATCGCACAATTATCTGCATACCATGCCAATTGGCTTTCTTATGGTTAAGGAAATTGCGGCGTTCAGAGACTGACATGTAGTGAATGATGTTGTGGCAAACAGAACAGAACAACGGACCGCTCTCGCTAAATGTGATTGGGGTCCCATCATCCTTCTTACAAGGGTTCGAGCTCGAATTAACGGTCGCCCACAGTTTACTCTCACCAGTTCCGATGTTGCAACTCTTCAGATGCTTCAATTATTTATTCCTCGTATGATCTGCGACTAATTTGCTGTCCTCCAACGTGAGTTTCCTGACCCTGGGATCTCCTGGGTTAGATCGCTCATTTGCTAAACCAACTGTCTTTGCTGGGATATTAGGTCTAATCTCGGGTATTCGACCAGCAGGTATAAATCTAGGGCTGATGTCCCGGAATGTCCTTTCTGCTACCCGTACATTAACAGGAATGGAAAGTATTCTGAAGCACTCCTTGGTAAACACTCTGAATCCTTGCTAGTTGGAATTCCTACGGTCAAGGAACGTGCGGTATTCAGAGATGATGAAATCAGGCGGTCTGCTAATGTAGACGGTTATGCGGAGGTGATCTGAGCCAAGAGAAATGACGGCCTGCCAGTTGACGTCATTTATTAGAACCGGGACACAATGGTTATGTCTGGCGAACTGTGACAGTCTTCCTTTATTCTGGTAGGGCATCCTCTTTTACCGTGCATAACGTTGAGCTATCAATGTCCTCTGCCAGCACTGTACCACTGTGGTCATTGCGTAGGATGGAATGCCACAACTCATGCCGACTTACTAGTGAACATCCAAGTGCCGAGAGCGACATAACCGTTGCGCTCAATTTATTCACACCGGATCCGATGTTGCAATTCTTCAGATGCTACAACCATTTATTCCGCTTATGCCTTGAGACTAATCTGCTGTCCTCCATCGTGAGTTTCCTGACCCTGGGATCTGTCGGATTAGATAGACGAAGCTCATCACTCTCATTTGCTAGGCTAATTGCCTCTGCTGGGAAATTAGGTCTCATCTCGGGTATTCGACTAGCACGTATAAATCTACCGGCTGCAGCTGCAATGATGTCCCTGAATGTCCTACTCGTGCATCAGAATGGTGAATTCTATGAAGCGCTTGTTGATGAACCCTTTGAATTCTTGCCAGTTGGCTTTCTCATGGTTATGGAAAGTGCCGCGTTCAGAGATTATCAAATCGGGCCGTCTGATAATGGAGACAATTATGTGGATGTCTGCGTAAAGAGAGATGTTGACGTCATGGTTGACGCCTGGTGACACAATGGTTATGTGTGGTGAACTGGGACACAGTCCCCTTATTCTTGTGGGGTCATCTTCATTTACCGTGAAGAATGTGGAGGTATCAATGTCCTATGCCAGCACTGTTCACTTTTGTAATTACCAAGGACGGAAGGTCACAACTCATGGTGAGTATAGGAATCCTCAAGAACAGATGGTTATTACCCTCCAAAGCGAACTTATGGCGGGATGTACACGTCGGCTGTTCCTCACTAGACTGATAC
Organism: Musca vetustissima; assembly: GCF_032173495.1. Lineage (NCBI taxonomy): Eukaryota > Metazoa > Arthropoda > Insecta > Diptera > Muscidae > Musca > Musca vetustissima. The sequence continues at coordinate 15,198 of NW_026886728.1, read as the reverse complement.
CCCCATGCACTCCATCAGATAGGCCTGGTGCATAAGAAATGATGTTGAGGAGACTGCGGTGGAGTTCTGGACTCTTACGAAGACGTAGATGTCGTGGACGAAGACTCGCTGGGGATTGCGCTGAAGCAGCATGAGTCATCGTAGTCCCGTTCTCTGTAGTCTGGTAACCTGGCCAAACCGGAACAACTGCTGAATGATGTTGTGGAAACCCGAATAGAACCACGATCAGGGGTTTTGTTTGATCCCGACACGGACAAGTAGAATGCAGAGAAAGCATTCTGGGTTATGTTGCTCCCTAAGCAGAAAAAATACAAACAAATATCGGCTTAAGCCAGTATCGTAGAACCCGTGACCGTTGCTGCATTTGCTTCTGTGATGGCTGTTGCGGCATCAGCTGCTGTTGGATATAATATGAGGCCTACTTTCCACTTTGTGGACCCTGGCCTACTTTCCACTTGGTGGACCCTGGCGCGGGCGTCTAAATTGTCATTGCCCTGCCTGATACCTAGGTTGGTTATTTGAACGCCGGCCACCCTGTTACCTACCACCATTCTCCCCTGGGAATCTTCACTTAACATTATAGTTCCGCCTTGCACAAATTCTATTTAGCCCTAGGAACAAAATCCCTAAACTTTCATTTGATTAAAAATTGAATTTCAATCAGAAAAACGTCCACCATAATTAACACATTGGTCATCGGTCAATAACCATTCACTTTAACTATTCGGGTAACACCTATCCCCTTGAGAACCTGACAGATAGCCACTTAACCAAGCGTACATCCATGCCAGTTAGTCAAACACAGCCCAAAAGGCAGACGTCGTCGTCGTCATCATCTTCATTGCCATCGTCATTCAATAAAAGTAATCACCAAATGAATAATGCCTCTGGATTCTGGCAGTTTTCAGAATGCCAAACAAGCTGGTGGACATGTTCCTCGACGTCGGAGAGAGAGAATATGAATTATGGGCCAATGTTGCAGTGGTTGCTGGCTGGACTCTGAACAATGAATCGAAATCGAAATGAATGGGAATTTATATGGAATCTGTTGTTGGTGGCGTTGTTGTTAAATGGCTGTGCAATGGCAGTCGAACAGTTCTTCGTCGTAGTGTTCATAAATTTTGAAACGATTTAATTTGTTCTGTGTTGCAGTTGTTGTTGTTGGCATCTCGTTGGCTACCCTGTCCTCCTAAGCTATCAATTTGGCTTTTATTGCAGTTGTTATGATTATTTCCCAAAGCAGAGGAATTGGCGAAAAACCAAAAACAAATCTTCGGTTGTATTTTGAATAAGTGTAGACGACCTGCGAACGGAGAAAAAACAACAACAAAAAATCTGAAAACAAGCGAAACGAAATGTACAAAAATATTGCCATGGAATCCGTAAATGAACGCCTCTTTTAACTCCAAATGAATTTGCCAATATCCATAATACCTGAGAACGACATCGAGAACTTCCTTTTTTCGATTTCATACTTTGGCTGTCTGTCTGGCCAAGGGAAGATGTGCAAAATTGTGAAAAGTGTTGAGCAGAACCAAACGTGGGGTACAAAACGAACGAAAAAACGCAAGCGTGTAAGGTGAATGGATCGTTTTTTATGAGCACATCGTTTAACAAATGAATTTACAGCCACGCAACGCCCAAATGTCTGGCGTTTGCAATCAAATAAAATTCACGAAAACTGCTAAGTCAACAGCTAAGACAATAAAAAACTACAACAATATCAACAAAAAGTGGCTAAAAATTTTAGTTCATCTTGTTTTTAGAAATATTATTCTTAAGAACAGTGGTTAGGGGTATACACTTTTCTATGCACTGCTCCTGCCTTATTACAGCAACGAATATGGAATTATTTTAGAGGGCAGGGAAATGCTGATTTCACAGCATTATTCACGATATTATCTTGATCCGTAACTCTGGCAAAATGGCCGCTACGGCTAAAAAGCTGTCGATACCTGGTAAGAAGGGTGATGGGATCTCAGTCACATTAAACGACGAAACAAAGGAGATGCACGAGGAGGAACCACCACAGTTTACAATTGTTATGTTGCATTTATCATCCGTAGCGCTATATGGTTTAATGCGTTGGGGCCTGACGGAATATCCATGGACAATGTACATTTGGCCCCGCTACTGAAGTAAGGCAATGATGCCAGCAAAGGTGGATCACACAGACCAATCTCACTTTTATCACACTATCGAATACTCTTGAGACATTACTCTTCCTCAGCATTAGCAAAGATGGGTTCTGTAAACAACACAGCACAAAAGCAGCATTGTATGGCATCCCCAAACATATAAGCCGAGGAATTAATCAGGACTTGCCTTGCATAGTACAGTTTTGGTAGCGCTTGACCTATTAAAAGCCTTTAATACCGGTAATCCAAATATCGAGAATAAATCCCTCCGGCCAAGTTTAAAACGTTGGATACATATTTATATCGTACATGGAAATCCGAAATAAGAAGTCCAAACTCCGAAGAGGGAATCAGAGAGTTCGTCAGGATGTCATGATATCTCCGTAGCTCTTTAACCTTTACCTTTTCGGTATTACACGCCCACCAAGCGCCATATGTAGATGATTGTACGATTATGGCGCCGGGACAACAACGTTTCGTCTACAACAACGTTTGAACGCATATCTCGCCTATTTTGCAGGCTTCTTCCACGCGCGGAATATACCAAGAAATCTTGGCCCAAATGTGCGCTCAAGGAGCATACATTTCCGACCACCAACTACTTCAAAACTCTCGGGGTCACATTTGATAGCATGTTTAAATCGTCTGCGCAAACCTTACTTACTTAGCTTTCTTGTGAGAGAACATTTGTTCCATAAGTCGAGGTTAAAAAAGATTTCCTGGCGCATCGGTTTTGCGCGCAGCTCTTCCAAATTTGAGAGACCCTGATTCTCTTCCAGTTGATATTTTCCATCTAATTCGTGGCCATCTCCTTCTGCGCGAGCCATCAGTTGGCTAACTTTTATGCTGAAGCAACCTCATCCATTCTCACAACATGACCTAGCCAACGTAGTCGCTGCAGCTCGATACATCTGACTATGTCTATGTCTGAGAATAGATGTACATCAGCGTCAACGCAGATCGGCACATAGATCTTTCGTATTATTTTTCTCTCAAATACTCCACGTGCTGCCTCATCTGCTTGCGCAAGTACCAATGCTTCCGATACATATAACAGCACGAGTAGTACCAGATTGTTTCTAAACGGCTAAAATTGGACAATGATAGCATCTGTAGGCCCACGCCCTCCTTCTCCGAATTTCAAAACGGATGTCATTAGTTTTATTTATGGCGGTACCAAGGTATATACAATTTTTGACTACCTCGAAGCTGTAGTTTTCAAGTTCCACAGTTGGTTCGAGCCTACTGGACGTCTTGCGCGTTGATACCATCAGCTTGGTCTTCTCGCCATTTACTGCCGGACCCACTTTGGCATGCTCCTTCTCAACTTATTCAATGGTGGCTGTTACCGCTCGTAATATTCGACCATTTCACATTTGCATCTCGTAAAACCTTTCCAGCAGTATGTTAAAAAGACCACACGACAAATTGTCACCTTGTCTGAATTCTCATTCGGTATTAGTAGGCTTCGATAAATCCTTCCCAGACTTTAAACACCTCTGAATGGGTACCTTGTGCCAGGTTATGTGTCGAGTGTTTTTCGTGGGTCTTAGCGCAGAGATAAAATCTGGGTGAATTTAGTGGATGGCCCAAAATTGTCCAGGTCTGCACGCTGAATATCACTTTATATGCGTTGACACATATTGTCTTGTCTCCTTTTTGTGCACGGGGCACATGTTGCTGAGGTTCCAATTGTTAGGCATGTATTCCTCTAGCCAAATTGTACTAATCAGCTGGTGCGTGCTCTTGACCAGGATCTGACCACAAGTCTTGAATAGTTAGGCTGGCAACCCATCGGCAACTGCTGCTTTTTTTATTCTTCAGCCGATTGCTATTCTGACCTCATCGTGGCTAGGTGGCATATACCGTCGTCTCTTATTGGTTCTGATGTATTTTCTCCACCGCCAAATACCAGAAGCTTTTCAAAATGCTACTTTCGGATCTTCAACACGTTGTCTGTATCTGTCACCAGGTTTCCTTCATCATCTCTACAAGAGGATGTGCCTGCACCAAAGCCTTCGGTTTGGTGTTTTACTTGTTGGTAAAATTTCCGAACTTCATTCTGACTCTCCTGTACATCTCGATTTGCTCACGTTTTTCTTATTCTTTCTTTTTTCTAAAAATAAGTTTCTCCTCTCTCCTTTTCTCCCGACAATCTTCTACACATTACGTGTTGCTACTGTCTGCAGGGTTGCCCTCCTGATGGTCTGCAGGGTTGCCCTCCTGTGGTCTTTTGTACCCAAATTCTTTACTATTGTGCTATATTATTATCAGCACAAGGAATGCTTTCGTCAAGCAGGTAGGTAAGTTGAGCGGAGTAGGCTTCTGCTACCTGCTGTGTTTGCAGCTTTTCGACATCGGGTTTCCGTGTTACATTATATCGCACCTTTGCTGCTACATTAGGACTGGTGCGTACCTTGGCTGGCACGAGGTAATGGTCCGAATCAATATTCGCTCATATCGATCGTCTAAAACACTGAATGAATGCTTTTCTTCTATCCCAACATTATCGATTTGATTTCTCGTTGTTTGATCGGGAGAAATCCAGGTGGCATTGTGTATATCGAGATGCTTGAACCTCGTGCTGCTACCATGTTTTTTTGTTTTGCTTCCGCGAAGTCAATCAACCTCATGCCGTTGACGGATGGAGGCTGAATGTTCCATCAGTGGGGCCAAAATTATTTTCTCTTCCGATTTTTGCATTAAGACCTCCTTAATTAACTGAAAAGTAGGGACTAGCTCTTCAAGTTGTATGCTGCACTTGGGGGCCCATATAAAGAAACCTTGTTGACCTCTTATAAAGCGGTCGGTCTGTGGCCAGATATGCGTTTCAAATTTTGTTCGCAAATATTAGTACTACGGAAGTATTCAGAAATATCAGAACCTCGGACAGTGTTCGCATAGCAATATGCTTTCCTTGCAATACCTACTTGGACGTTTTAGAGATAATTATCCCAATCAACATTTGGTAGATAAAACTCTACCACCCAGGCGTATCAAGAAGAAACTGCATGATCTAGAGAGAGATGTCCAAGGACCACAGGGTTCTTTAAATGGGGCCATGTCACAATAAATTGCTGTCATTTTATCATAGAAAGCGATATACCAAATTACAGACTTATGTTGGGATAGTTGACAAGGACATTCAACATATATAAATTGGGTGGGACAAAACTTGGACCTTTATTGATGAATTCCAAAAACACGATATCTAAATATCGAGAATGTGGCGGAATCTTTAAAAGGGTATATAAGTCAATATATGAAAACGTATTTAAAAATTTGGCTGAAATTTTTTCCAGAGGTAGGCATTTTTACCCTAATAGGGCAAAAAACAAGGAAATTCTGTCGCGTAGCCGATGTTGGTATCTATTTATCGGAGAGAGTCTTAAATCCCGGCCGAAGGCTGGTCATTAAAAACCTATTCTATTTAACAAGAGATTCTGTCGCGTAGCCGATGTTGGCATATGTCCACAGGAGAAAGTCTTAAATCCCCGCTGAAGGCCTGCTACAGAAAAAATATTCTATTTAAAATGAGTTTCTCTCGCGTAGGCGGTGTATATGTCTGTCCATAGATGAAAGTCTTAAAATCCCGGTAGAAGGCCGGCCACCCAAACAGAAAAAATATGCTATTTAAAAGGAGATTCTGCCAAGTAGAAACATTTTTCTTGTTTTTATAGGATTCTAAGGCCCATATCTTTTGATCCACAACAGATACACCCACATATCGAGCCATTTTGGAAAGGGCAAACTTTAATGGACCCAAATTCGAATATTAGGGAGTGTTAAAAAAAAAAATAAAAAACAAAAAAAAAAATCGGGAACGGTTTAAGATAACCCCACCATTTTATATTAACCGGATCCGTAGAACCGGATATAACCGAGTATCTGTACCCGGGTACAAAAACCGGGTAACCGGGTACGTCCCCCAATAAAAAATAAATTAGGCTAAAAAATAATTAGGCTAAATAACCTACCTCAGGAAATTTTTTTCAGAAAAATCTGATCGTTTTTACTAAACAAAGTTGTTCCAAATTTTTTTTTTTCGAAAAAGTTGTTCGCATCAATAAACTTAATGACAAATTATAACCTCATCGGTTTGAAAATTCAGACCGATATATCAAACTTCTAATATCTAAACCATTAGGAGTAGTAGCTCTATCGTAATCGGACATTAACTTCGATTGTTATCACATTAAAAAAAGACACTGGAGAGGTACCAGAAGGAGTAGACGGACAGGTCCCTTCTTCGCACTTTATCTATGTACCTTGAGAATGACATTGGATATTCGGTTCGTTTCATATGAGATTTAAAATGTTCAAAATTTTGACCATTTGTGGGGTAGATCTAGAACTAGAAGTAGAGGACCGATAAGTCACATCTTTCAAAATTTTACAGTCATGGTTAAAATCTGATATTAGAAAATTTTTTTTAAGACAAATTTTTAACATTTTGTAGGGATTTAAATTTGATTTGATTGCCTAGATTATATCCGATCCATCATCGGATATAACATTGGACGGTCCGTTAATGCAATATTATAAAATAAAATCTCACCAACATTTTGACCAGTTAGGAGGCAACAGAAGGAGTGAACCGATATCATTCATCTACGAACTTGATCTAAGTTTGAAATAAACACTACGATATGCAAAGTTTGAATGAAATCGGTTGATCCCTTCGAGAGTTATCGTGCGCCGGGAAACTGAAGTTGGAAATTACAATTTGGTTGGAAATGGCTTTTAAAATTTTCTCAATACCGAAAATAGAGTTAGTTATTAAATTTTCTCTGCAAAAAAATTTTCAAATTAATTTTATTTTATAAATTCCCGATTTTTAGATTCGGGACAAAGGAAATTCAAAATTATGAATAAATTAATTAAGCTTTTATTTTTTTATTTCAGATTCCTTCCCTCTGCACCATTGGTAAGTTATTCATTTATTCTACTCTATGTAACCACTGTCTTTATATTCACATATTTTTAACACGAAGAAAAAAGCAAGAAACAACAACACATAGTCAAATTATTATGGTCATCGCCCTTATCCACATATCCTTCTTCGCTGAGCATTAAATCAACATTCAAACACTGGATACTGAATTTCAAAAAAAAAAACTCCAACCCATTCATAAACTTCAGTATCTTCTGGAGCATTCCGTGGCCAAATTCATTTCGTTCGACCCATTTTTGTTTAAAGTTCATATTTTATGTGTTCCTTGTGAGGAGTTTCAGTATCAGTTTTTCTTTTTTTGGTTAAGTGCGTTATTTGGGCCAAGACTGAAGTATTATCTTCTTTCCTCTCTGCTTTGTGCAAATGTTTACACAGTTTGTGGTCAAACGACGCCATAATGATCACAATTTGGCCAAGCAATTAATTTTAGGTTTTTTAAAGAGCTATTTTATCATCATCGTCAGGAGCAGAGACCAACACACACACTCAGGCTAATTTACCTTCGACGTTCTCACATTTACACTCAGTTACGCTTTCACAATTTTTTTGGCCGTGATAAAAATCGATCCGTTTCGACCCCATCACCACTACCTAATGATCAATTAGGCCTTATTAAATTTTTGATATGGCCTCTGATGTTATAATTTTTTGTTTAACCGGTCTCCGCCCTTCATTCTGTTCGTCTACTACTACTTCGCCAGACCTTCAAATGTCGAAAGTTATTTTCGTTTGACGTTTCAAAATAGCAGCAACAACAGCACTCAAAAAAAGAGGAGTATCCAAAACTGCATTTAAAATTGTTCGTTAATAATGCCTTTGGGGGGCTTGGATGTCAGTAGGTAGGGGTAGGAGGGTTGCATTATGGGGTCCTTAGCAAATTATTGAAGTTTCATCGTCATCATTATAATAATTTCTTGAATGTTCCAATTTCCCCCTCCGATTTGAGGCTGATAGACAGGTTATAAAAAATCGAAGAGATGCGGAGTCACAGTCAAATAGCCAATCGGAAAAAAATACTCCAATCTAATTGAAGTGTCACCAGTGGGTCTAATATTAAACCATTTCCAATTGGACTAAATTTCCAACAATGACCCTTGATGTTTTAATGGTAGGCCACCAGATAGCGCACATCTGAAGAAATCAGATTCTCTTTGACCTGAATCTGATTTTCTCGCTCCCTATCTTTTTCATAATTTTTTTTGTCGGAAAATTTGATTATGTTCCTAACCTACCCATCATCCGCACGCTGAAAATCGTATGCAGATAATTGGCTTCTCAGGTAGTTAACTAATAACTGCAAATCGTTGCAAATGACGGAACGGAGATGTAGATGGGATACGGATGTGAAACGGGTATTTATGCCAAGAGAACATGTGTAAGGCTATATTTATGAGGCTGCAATAGTCTGCAGCAAAAAAGAAGAATCATGGAACACACAAAGGGGAACAGACCAACCCAATAGAAAGCAATTTTGTTCAATATTTTTTCAAAACTGACACAAGTCGTGGATATTTAAAAGAATATTTTTTCAAGGACTGACACAAGGAGTGGATTTTTAAAGAATATTTTTGAAGGACCCAAACAAGGCGTGGATTTTTTAAAGAATATTTTTTCAAGGACTGACACAAGGCGTGGATTTTTTAAAGAATATTTTTTTCAAGGACTGACACAAGACGTGGATTTTTTAAAGAATATTTTTTCAAGGACTGACACAAGGCGTGGATTTTTTAAAGAATATTTTTTCAAGGACTGACACAAGGCGTGGATTTTTTAAAGAATATTTTTTTAAGGACTGACACAAGGCGTGGATTTTTTAAAGAATATTTTTTTAAGGACTGACACAAGGCGTGGATTTTTTAAAGAACATTTTTTGCTGTCTGCATCTGTCACCAGGTTGACAGTTACAGACAGCAAGCTGAGGATCTGGAAGGAGTATTTTGAAAAATTTCTGGTATCAAATAGTAGCAGTGAAGTGGATACCCCAGATCCAATAATAGATGACGGTATAGAGTGTATACCACCTAGCCAATATGAAGTCAGAAGAATAATAAAGCGGCAGGTGCCGATAAGTTACACGCCGAACTATTCAAGATCGGTGGTCAGTTGTTGGTCAGGAGCATGCACCTGCTGAATAGTACAATTTGGCTATAGGAATGCATGCACAATGACTGGAGCATCAGCATCATGTGTCCCGTGCACAAAAAAGGAGACAAGACGATATGTGTCAACTATAGAGGAATAAGTCTCCTTCCCATCGCATATAAAGTGCTATCCAGCGTACTGTGTGAACGACTGAAGCCAATGGTCAATGACATGTTTGCACCATACCAATGTGGCTTCAGAACTGGCAAATCCACCATTGACCAGATTTTCACTCTGCGCCAAATCCTGGAAAAAATCCACGAAAAACACATCGACACATTCCACCTATTCGCCGACTATAAAACCGCTTTCGACAGCCCTATCCGTTCAGAGGTGTATAAAGCCATGTCTACGTTTGGCATTCCTGCAAAATTAATACGGCTATGCAGGATAACTTTAACAGGCACAAGATCAGCAGTTAAAGTCGGAAAGGACCTCTCGGAGCCCTTTAATACCGAACGAGGATTCAGACAAGGTGATAGTTTGTCGTGTGACCTTTTTAACATCCCCCTGGAAAAGGTCATACGAGAGGCAAAAGTGATCAGAAATGGCACTCTGTACACCAAACATGTGTTATGTTACTCGCCTGCGCTGATGGTATCGACATAATAGGTCGAACATTGACAGCCACCTTTGAACAAATTGAAAAGGAGTCTGGCAGTAAACGGCGAGAAGACCAAGCTGATGGTATCAACACGCAAGACGTCCAGTAGACTCGGACCAATTGTGGAACTTGAGAACTACAACTTCGAGGTAGTCAATGATTTTATATACCTTGGTACCGGCATAAATAAAACGAATGACATCAGTTTTGAAATTCGGAGAAGGATATTGATGGCCCACCGATGCTACTATGGTCTGAGCAAACAACTCAAAATCAAGGCCACCTCCCGCCAAAGCAAACGCACACTCTACAAGACGCTGATACTACACGTGCTGTTATATGGATCTGAAGCATGGGTACTTACGCAAGCAGATGAGGCAGCTCTTGGAGTGTTTGGGAGAAAAATTCTCCGAAAGATCTATGGGCCGATCTGCGTTGACGGTGAATATCGCCGTCGAATGAACCATGAGTTGTACCAGCTATTCTCGGAAATCGTCATTGTTAGACGTATTGAGCTGCAGCGACTACGTTGGCTAGGTCATGTTGTGAAAATGGATGAAGATGCCCCAGCCCAGAAGGCATATAAAAGCGAACCAAGCTGATAGTTCACGCGGAAGAGGAAGGCCAAGAATACGTTGGAAAGATTAAGTGGAAGACAACATCGCCGAAAATGGTCTTTCAAATTGGAAAAACTGCTCAAAAGACCGACCCGCCTGGAAATCTTTTCTAAGCTCGGCTTATGGAACGTAAGTTCTGCCACAAGCCAGCTAACTAACTAACCTAGGTCTGGATTTTTTAAAGAATATTTTTTCATGGCCAACCCAAGGCGTGAATTTTTTAAAGAATATTTTTTATGGCCTACCCAAGGCGTGAATTTTTACGAATATCTTTATGGGCTACCCAAGGCGTGGATTTTTTTAAGAAAAAATGTTTTGGCCTACCCATGGCGTGGATTTAAAAAAAAAATGTTTTGGCCTAGCCAAGGCGTGAATTTAAAAAAAAAAAATTTTTGGCCTACCCAAGGCGTGCATTTTTTTAAGAAATTTTTTTTGGCCTACCCAAGGCGTGAATGTTTTAAAGAATATTTTCGCCTTTTCGGCGGAAAATAGTTACTTTCCATCGTTGATTTATTGTTGGACTTCGTAGATCTGTACCAAATGTTGCATAATAACCGTTAATGCTTTCATAGCCAATGGAAAATTTATTGATGTTGCTACCAGCAACAATATTTGCCATCATTCGCCTAGCCTGAAATCGTAAATAACATTTTATCGTACTTAGTCAACAGACGCCGCCGTCGACGTCGTCGTCAAGTTAAAGCTATAAATTTGCCAATAATGATGCTGATCAGGATGGCGTTGCCTATCGCCAGGTGATTAGCATCAACTTTGTGCAAACATTGCAACACATAAAAAGTGGTACAAAAATCAAATCAGATTCGATCAAATGAGATGTGATATGATCGTATCAGATTCTTGGCACTGGTGTCACAAAAATAAAACAGATGGAGGAGGAGGTGAAGGAACCAAAGCCCTTCTAGAATAATTAACATTCGGTATTCCCAGCGAAGTATTTGGCCACTCTATGATTCGATCTCCGTTCGTCCAAATATGTTGTTCGCCTTTCCCATTAACGCTAACTAGATTGTGTTGTGGTGGCACATTTTTTGTTGTTTTTTATGACCGCGGTACCTTGACCAGTAGATATCAGCGTCACTGCCGTCATCACTGTCGTTTATGCGTGCATTTAGCATGTTGTAAAAGTATGATAGCCTCCATTATAATCAATTGTGCCCGATCGTAAAATTAAATGATCTCACAGGAAAATTAAGCGCAATTACGCAAACTAGCCAACAGGCAAATCAGCCACAAATGCATAACTATGGTCCCGCCAAGCCTCCACTGTTGCTTCCCCTGAGCCAAGGCATTATAACCTTTTTTTGGTTGATGGAAATAAACATTTAAAAGATCAGTGGTGCCGGACAGAGAGGAGATTGTCAAAATGAGCTTCCTAATTGGGAGGGCCTTTTTGGATTTTTTTACAAACTTCATTTTTTCAAAGACAATGAAAAATATTCTTTAATTAATCCACCTTGAAAAAATATTCTTTAATTAATCCACGCCTTGTATAGACCTTGAAAAAATATTCTTTAATTAATACACGCCTTGTATAGACCTTGAAAAACTATTCTTTAAAAAATCCACGCCTTGAAAAAATATTATTTAAAAAATCTATACCTTATATAGCCCTCGAAAAAATATTATTTTAAAATCTACGCCTTATGTAGACCTTGAATGCGATCTCCATTCCAGAGGCCCTATTCAATTGCCATCATATCAGTCCTCACAGCATATTATATTCATTCCATCAACAAATCGAAAAAAACGAGGCAATTTCGCTTAAACTTGGCGCATAAACGGATTCAGCGAATTGACTTAATTGCAGCATTTAAGTTGTCTTATTGATCATAATAACTCCATAATAATGGAACATGTGAACAACAAACACAATATTAACAAACAACAACAGCAGCAACAACAAAAATTCGACTACTACAACAACACAAGAAATATCAACTGGCTACTATGGCATATACATATTAACTGACGGACGGGCCGTCTGACTGACACAACATCCCAATAGCTGTGTTTAGTTTTGGGTTTTTAAGGATCTCTCAACTTTTTTCCTTTTTGTAATAAAAATAACCTGTCCAAGATATTCAGTTCGTCAGTCGATCATTTAGTTGGCGGGTAATGCCAACGGCCGTCTATGCGAATTGTAAACTATATTTGTTGTTTAGTTTTCGTTGTTGAAATTGTGTGTGATATGGTAATGATGATGGTGGTTTGTTTGCTAAAAGAGATGGTGAAGAGGGGTAAGATTTATAAGACGAGCTGACAGAACGCCCATTTGAAATATATTAAAAAATCGATTTGGGCCTGGATGGTGCCCAGGATTTGCTGACAAAATACATCCCATTTTTATGAGTGCAATTCATACAAATTTAAATACTAGTTTCTTATCAGAGAGGGTGAAAAACATTCGGTTGGGTTTGTTGTTCGCATATGGTACATTGTTTGATATATTGCATTTAGTATTTATATCGAAATAATTTGGAAAATACATATGCGAATTTTGTTACACCAATGCAGAGGTCGGTAAGAGTGTCTGAAATAAAGAATCAATGGAATGCAAAACTAGTCACAATAGAATGAGTATAAAATCGGCGGTTGTTAGCAATATAACAACCATCAAGTAAGGGGAGAAACCAAGAAGGCTTACTGTAGGCTTTGGAACCTCCTTTTTCATAAAATTTCTTTTTGATGATATAGCCTGATATGTTTACTTTAGGATAAATCAAAAATATTGAACAATTTTACATTTTCTATGTGAGAAAAAATTAAATTTATTATGTGGTCTACGACAGCAGAAATCCTCTTGTTGGCATATTTTCAATGAAGACAACTTTTTCTACAAATAAATTTGAAAGCTCAAATGTTATTAAGTTTTATAACAAATTCTTAAAAAAACACTTCAGAATTTTTATATTTACACCAAAATAAAACATTATTCATAAAAAGTCATTAATTATTTAGAAAAGTTAAAAAGTCCTTACAATATCATATACTACAAATGGACGAACATTCATCAACAAACGGCAATGTTTTTTCAAAATAAAATATTTTGGCATTCGGAGACTCCATAATTTCCCCCGGTTATTGATGAAATGAGGGAGCCTCCGGGTTTAGATCGTATAAAGGTTGTGGACAGTATCTGCCGGGTTAGAAGTAGAAACTTGCCAGGTATGTATGGTATCACTGGAAGGACGGTTCAAGCCGTTTGGAAGGTCATGCCGGAATAAATCGAGTCCGATTTTCCAGCTACATTCGCTATGTAAACTTTCCGCGTGCTTGGAAGTGTGCTCAAGTTGTGGTGTTACATAAGTCGCCTGATCGGATCAGTAGTGATCCTCGCTCGTATCGGGACATAAGTCTTCTTCCAGTTCTTGGAAAAGTGCTGGAGAGGATTAAGGCGCTTCATTGTATCAGTTCCGTTTTACCGATGGTAGAGGTACTGTGGACGCGTGGCGGCATGTGCAAGATAGCCTGAGCGGGTCAAATTCCAAAAAATGTTCTTGACATGTTTGTGGATTTCAAAGGCGCATTTGACTTCCTTTTATGGGATAGCATGCTCACAATGTTGTCTGAGGTCGGATGTGGTGAGATTGCTCTTTGGTCAAGTTATTTTCGAGATAGGAAGGCTTGTGTTTTGGGAGCCAGTGCTTCGGTCTGGAGGGATGTGCAGCGGGTCCATTTGTGATCCATGTTTTTTGAACCTAATGATGAATCCTCTGATGCGGGAGCTAGCTGCCTCCTTCAAGGTTTGTACGTTTGCGGACGACTTGCTCATCATGATTGAAGGGGACATTCGCCTCGAACTGGAAAACCGAGATATGAAAGCTGTGCAGATTGTGCAGGCCTGGAGTGACAAAATTGGATTGGAGGTGGCAACCGAGAAGACAGTGTTGATGCTGCTGAAAGGTAGGTTGACACACAGCCGTCTTCCCTTCATTTGAGCTGGCGAACGTGGCATAAGGTATTCGAGTACAGTTAAATATCTCGGAATAACGGTGTCGGAGCGGTTGAATTTCTTCCATCACTTCGATCGGTTGAGTGAGAAGCTGACAACGGTCGTTGGGACTATCAAGCGTGTTTTGCGGACCGATTGGGGCTTGAGTAGGTGTTCTGTGCGTGGCATATATGATGGGCTATTTGTTTCTTGTGCAACTTATGGTGCACCTATATGGTATGGCAGAAGAAGCTCCCTTCGTTTCAGCTGGTTGTCATGTTAGCACATTTGCCACTGTGTCGCTCTGTTTCCAAAGAGGCGTTGCAAGTGCTGCTTGGCGCTGCGTCGCTTCATCATGAGGTGAGATGTAGGACTTTCAAGTATAAGCATAAGCGTGTCTTGCAGTTGTATGAGGATGATTGGCTCAGGCCTTCTGATCTAGTGGAGTGTGTTGCTGATAGGTGGAGGACTAGGTGGACGGATAGTGACACCCTCCCTTTGTGACGTACGAATTTATGAAGACATTAGAGATTTAGCAAATCTGGGTATATCGTTTAGAGGGGCAGGGTGGCATTTAAGTAGGGTTCTTGAAGACGATCGGACCCTTAGTTCTTTAAGTAGTTTTGCTCGTGAAGCATTTAGGAGAAGGACAGTATTTAGTGGAGGTGGTCCTCGTGCATAGCCCCCTTGCAGGTGGACTCGGTTGGGTGCACCGGGTTGTGGGTTGGTGCGGTGGTTGGCGAGGAGTGAGCTGGCTGCTGATGGTTGTTGCATAGGGTGTTATTCCCGGT